>NC_056745.1:216702980-216968970 GCF_019279795.1 Protopterus annectens
CCCCTTTGGGACCCTGGGAGATGGTCTCTGGATCAGCAACAGGACTTTTGTAAAGAAATTTTTGGGAATCAGGCACTCTATAGTATCTGTCAGGTTTGGCCGGAGCAGGAGGCAGACAGTCTGGGTTCAAACTGGATTCTACGTAAACATCATCCACAATGTCTAAAACTGGGGGGATGGCAAGTGGTCTGTGCTGGGGGAGTAAAAGAAACTCTCTGAGCCTTTTCTTTCAGAGTAGTCCTGACCTTCCCAGTGAAAATGTTCCCTCATAGTGTGTAAAGTTTCCCCAAAGGAGTAGTCTTCAGGGGGAGAAGCTGAGGGAATGGAATCCTCAGCATCAGAATCTTCATAAGGGGAGAAGGAGTAATCTTGGTCCTCAGAGGAGCCTGAGGAAATAGACACTTGTTCAGAGGATGCATAATCTTCCTCTTGTCTAAGCCTTTTGTCGGGAGGGGGTTGGGAACCCCTGATTAAAGAGATCAAATCTTCAGCCATTTTGAGCATCTGCTTCTTAGGCATGGGGCCTTGAACAGGGGACTGAAGTGCAGTCTTTTTAGGTTTAATAGGAGTCTTCATCTTAGGATACGTTTTAATGGTGAGCGTCGTCGGTCTGAAGACGCCTTTAGAAACCGAAGGTGTTTCTGCAGCACTGACATCTTTTTCAGCAGTGTCGTCGGTAGGGGCTAAACAAAATGGCTGCGTCTGCCTGGTACTTTCCGCCAAAAGTTCCAAAGCGGTCTCGGGTTCCAGATCTGCGGTAGTCAGGGGCTGCGTCGGAGCCTCACTGAAGACCGGTGAACCGGAGACTGGTCCAGCCGAGGCCTCGGAGTCTGGCTTGGGTCTAGGCTGCCTGTCCTTATCCTTGCATTTTTGTGCTCGCCGGTAGTTGGTTGCTCCGACAGCATAGTGTAGTTAAATTTTCTACCTAAGTAGTGTCGTGCGAAATCAAAGCATCTTTTTATAGTATGCTTATTAAACCTAGCACAAAAACGACAACTAGTGACGTCGTGGTCTGGGCCTAGGCAAGGTATGCAGTAAGAATGAAAATCCTTATGAGGTATTTGCTTCCCACAAGAAATACAATTGTTAACTTTTTCTGACATCGGTCTGAGGCAAGAAAAGTTTCCCCAACGGGGTACTTAGCTTTATTGAAGACTTCGGTCTGAAATTCGACTTCGAAAATCTCAGGGGTCGGCCGACCGGCACTTGTGAACTGCTTCTGCTTCGGGCACCACGCGGCAAGAAAGACTGAAGAAGATGGCGTCGGATGCATTATATATACCCCTGGCGCACTGATGTCAGGGAAGAAGCGACAGCAACCGACGCCGGACCAAGACTTTGGAATTCCGGCCTACTGCGGGACTGCCTGACGACAGGATAACCCAAGTGTGATGACTGCAGCAGGGTAACACGATGAACATCCAGGAGTGCAACAGTGAATACACTCGAACATCTACATTTATGGTAAGTGTACACAACTGTACTGTGTTCTTGTGTTTCACTGTTGCAGTCCTAACATATGGGTTGATTCCCAAAGCCCAGGAAGAAAACAAAAGGGGGGGAGGAAGAATCACAGATTAAGGATTGGTAACGAGGCCTTGCAAAACTGCAGAGGCAAAACTATCCCTAGACTTAGAAAACAAAGATAGGTTGTAATGCTTTGTGAAAGTATGGACAGAAGACCAAGTGGCTGCTTCTAGAATGTCCTTAGTAGACACACCTCTCAAAAAAGCCACAGAAGTCAAGGCTGCTCTAGTAGAATGGGTCCTAATACCCTGGGGGGGAACCTTTCCATGCTGTAGGTAACAAAAGTGAATACAATGAGCAATCCATCTGGAGTTGGTTTGTTTGGAAATAGCTTTATCCTGAGCCCCAGGAGCAAAACTAACCAACGACTGCTGAGACTTCCGAAAAGGTTTAGTCCTTTTTAAGTAAAATCTCAACTGTCTGTGCACATCAAGGGAGTGCAGAATCCTTTCCCCTTTATTCGGGGGTTATTGAAGAATGTAGGCAGATGAACAGACTGGTTAAGTGTCAGACTGGAAACCACCTTAGGCATAAAGGAGGGATTAGTTCTCAGAGAAACCCGGTCTGTATGAAAAATAATGAAAGGTTCTACTTGCCATTAAAGCCTGCAGCTCCGAAACCCTTCTGGTGGAAGTAATAGCCAAAAGAAAGGCAGTCTTCCATGAAAGGAACTTTAAGTCTGCAGAGGCAGCAGGTTCAAAGGGAGGAAGAGTAAGCTTCTCCAGGACAAAATTAAGATCCCAAGCAGCAGAAGGAGCTCTTCTGGAAGGTCTAAGATTGCTAGCGCCCCTCAGGAACTGTTCCATCAAGGGGTGAGAAAAAATAGGCTGCTCAAAAGAACAATGAGCAGAAATTGCTTAAGCATGAATCTTAATTGAAGAAAAGAAAAGTCCACCATTAAGCAAACCTGCTAGATAATCAAGAATGAGGGAAACAGAAGGTTGGGAAGACTCTTCTCCTTTAGCCTGCAACCAAGAGCAAAATCTCTTCCATTTCTCTGCAAAGGATTTCGGAATTCCTGGTGCTAGGCCTCCTGGCCTCATGAAGAACTTCAACCATCTGCTGGGAAAGATTTAAAGTATTAGCCAGGCAGTTAAATGCAGAGTTTGAAGATGAGGATGAAGAAACTTTCCCCCTCCCTGAACCAACAGATCTGGTACCAGGGGAAGATGCCAAGGCTGAGCCTGGGAAAGGCTGCGAAGGAGGGGATACCAATGCTGTCTGGGCCAATCTGGTGCTATCAGAATAGCCTTTGGTTTTTCGTCCCTTATTTTTAGCAGCACTCTGGGAAGAAGAGGCAGAGGGGGGAAGGCATTCATTTTGAGTTGTGTCCATGGGAAGGTCAAAGCGTCCACTTTCCAAGCTTTGTCGTGAAACTCCCTGGTGCAGAAGGTTGGAAGGAGATGATTGGTTTGACAGGAGAAAAGATCCACCTGAGAAGTGCCCCAATGCTGAGTGATGTGATGGAAAATGATCTTGTTCAGTTGCCACTCGTGAGGATCCAGAACATGCCTGCTCAATTGATCCGCCAAGGAGTTTAGCCTACCTGGAAGATACTGGGCTATAAGACATATGCCCATGGAAGCTGCTAAGGACCATAGTTTCATGCTGTGTTTGCAGAAAGGGTAAGAGTGAGTCCACCCCCCCCTGCTTGTTGATGTACCACGACTGGTGTTGTCTGTCCTGATCAGAAGAGTCCCAGGGTAGAGTAGGTCTTTGAAAGCCAGGAAGGCCTGCTGCACTGCCATCAATTCTTTTAAGTTTGTGCAGATGAATCTGTTGGGTTCTCCAAGTCCCTTGTATGCCCCTGCCTTCCAGATGTGCCCCCCATGCATAATCTGAGGAGTCTGTGGTGAGAGTCTGGCCGGCAGGTGCTGGGCGCAAAGGCAGGCACTTATTTTGAGAACAGGCTGTTGCCCACCAGAGGAACTCCATTTGCAGACAGGGAATAAGGGGAAGAAATTAGTCTAAGTCCTGTGTGGGTTGACACCAACGGTTCTTGAGGTACCATTGAAGTTTTCCCATATGCAGCCTTGCTTATGGGATCATCAGGATACATGAAGCCATGAACCCCAGTGCTTGCAGGAATTGCCTTGCAGAACGCTGGGTCACGCTTGCCAAGTTCTTAAAATAAGCCGACAGATCTTGTTGTTTGTCTTGAGGGAGGAATGCCATCTGGGTGGCTGTATTCAGACTTGCTCCCAGGAAAACAATCTCCCTTGTAGGAATCAACTTTGACTTCTTTTCATTGAGAGTGTAACCCAAAGAAGTGAGAATGTTCTTCACGAAGTCCAAATCCTTTTTAACTGCTCTGGGGAGTTTGCTTAAATGAGAGAGTTGTCCAGGTAAGGAAAATTTTGAATGTTCCTCTGCCTGCAAAAAGCAATGGCTGGCACCAGGCACTTTGTGAAAACTCTGGGAGCAGTAGATAAGCCAAAGAGCAGCGCAGAGAATTGGAAGTGTTGCTCCCCAGCCATGAAACGAAGAAACTACCTGCAACTTTCCCTTATTGGGATGTGCAGATAAGCCTCCTTGATATCCAAAGTTACCAGCCATGAATCCTTGTCCAACATTGGCAGTAACTTTTGAAGAGTGAGCATCTTGAATTTGGGAATCACCAGAAAAGTGTTTAGAATAGACAGATCCAGAATAGGGCACCAGGTTCCCCCTTTTTTGGGTACCAGAAAAAGTTTTGAATAAAATCCTAGGCCTGCCTGATTTGCAGGAACTGGCTCTATAGCCCCCATAGCCAGTAGAGAAGAAATTTGATTCTCTACCTCTGCCCTGAGAGTTCTGGGAATGTCTGGGTAACCTTGTAGAACAGGGAAGGTGTGACAATAAAACTTGTAACCTTGGTTTACTATGTTGGAGTACCCATTTGTCGTCTGTGATGGTTGACCAGACCCCTGCGAACCTGGCTAACCTTCCCCCGAAAGGAAATCCTGGGCCCGCAGAGGTAGGCACAAGAAGGCCGGAGTAATTGAGAATGCTTGCTTTGGGAAGCTGGCTTAGAGCTCCCTGATTTACAGGAGGAGGATGCCACTGTTTAGTCCTTTGAGGGACAGAAACCTGCCCTCTGGAAGATCTGAAACCCCTAGGCCTAGAACGACCCTGCTCGCCAGGATCAGGGAAAGACCAGTTCTTGGAAGGATAATGCCTACTAAACCGAGGAGGCTGAACCTGAAGGAAATCTTTTCCAGCTTGCATAGATTTTGCCTTATCCTCCAACTTTTTCAGTACCTCCTCAGCCTCGTTACCAAAAAGGTTGTCTTTGTGTAACGGAACATCCAGCAATTTAGATTTTACAGGTTCAGAAAGAGGCTGCTCCCTAAGCCAAGCATGCCTTCTAATAATGGAACCAGTGGCTGTTGCTCTGCAGAAAGCCTCCAAGGTGTCAAAACCACAGTGAAGAGAATGCTTATTAACCAGAGTGGCAAAATTTAGTAAATCTTGTTAAGTCTTTGTTCTTTGACATGGAAGGAATATCCCTACGCTTAGCCTTAATAGCCTCCAAAGTATGCTGCTGATACTTAAGCATGTGAAAAAGACAATTCACAGATCTAATGGCAAGAGTTGCAGAGGTATAGACCTTTTTACCCCACATGTCCAAGGCCCTAGACTCCTTATCAGAAGGTACAGGGTTTTCAGCAATAGCAGCCTTAACACCCTTGGAACCTTGAGAAATAATCTCAGGATCAGCAGTAGGGTTTTGAAAAAGAAGTGGATGAGAATCAGGAACCCTATAATACCCATCAGGTTTTCTGGAAGCAGGAGGAACAGAATTAGGAGTTAAAGAATTTTCCATGAAAACATCATCTCCAACTTCCAAAACAGGAGGTATAGCCAGAGGTATATGCTGTGACAAATCTAAAAATTCCCGGTCCTCCTCTTAGACCGAGGGAAATTCTGACTTTCCCATTTGAAGTGCTCCCTAAGAGTATTCAAAGTATCCCCCAAAGGAAAAATCTTCTGGAGGGGAGGCAAAGGGGATACAATCCTCTGCATCAGAATCCTCAAAGCCAGAAAAAAGTTGAGAATTTCCTTCCTCATCAGCAGAAATACTGGAAACCTCAGAATCTGATTCAGACAAAACATCAGGATACAATTCCCTAGCCCTCTTGGAAGGGGGGAATCAGAGCCCTTAAGGGTAAGAAGATCACCAGCCATCTTTACCAACTGGGACTGAGGAACAGGAGAGGAGGCAGACGCCCACTTGTGGGTAGATTTGCATCTGAAAGGTTTGCTAGTAATCCGGAGGGACTCGGGAGGCCTAGCAAGTGCAGAAGTCTGAGCTAAGGCAGTTGGTCTGGCTACGGTCTCATGTCGAAGAGAAGAGGCGTCAGAAGCCGGTGCCTGCATAGCGGCTCCAGACCCATCTGAGGCGGCAACAGGCGGAGGGTCTGAAGACAAGATAGCAGCCTGTTGGCATGGAGGACTCCGTAAACGTCTTGGCAGAGGCCTGCGGCTGAGAATCTGCAGACAGTAGGGGTTGCAAAAGTGCCTCACTAGCTACCGCTGGGCCGACGACCAATTTCACCGGAGTGTCAGCAGCTTTAACCCTAGGCCTGTCACAGTCCTTGCCCTTGCTTTTCCTAGGTATATCCAGAGTCAGGAGACCAGAAAATGCCATACAAACGAACTTAGGCCAGACTCCGAAATGCTTATATAAAACCTTAGCTCTACAGTGTATGGTACGCGGGTTGAAGGAAGCACAGAAATCACAGTTAGGGACATCGTGGTCAAGGCCCAAACAAGTTATACAATAGGAATGAAAATCATGGTGCAGAATCTGTTTTCCACAGGCAAGACAGTAATTAACTTTGACATTCATTAAAGCAAGAAAAGAGGATCCCCAACGTGGTACTTATCTGAAGGCATCTTCAACTTGGTAGTCGGAATGCAGAAAGAAGGTAAACGGCTGACCGGCACTAGTGTGAATTGCATCTGCTTCAGGCTTCACAGCAAGAAAGACTGGGGAAATGGTGTCGGCTGACTCCCTTTATACCCGACGTTCTGACATCAGTTTACAACAGACGGCAGCCGACGTCATATACCAAGGGCTCTGGTATTCTGGCCGGCTGAGGGCTACCGGGAGCTGGATAACCCATATGTTAGGACTGCAACTGTGAAACACGAAGAACATCTGCATTTGCTCTATGCAGTTTTTTTTTCTCTGCCATACATATCCACTTCTCTGCCATGTGTGATGCAACCACCCAAACAAAAAAGAATCACTGTTCCAATGTTCACCAAAACACCAAAAATACAGAACAGATGGAAGAGGCACAAATCCGTAATCCACACAAATTCCTTTATTAAAATGACTCTTCAGTCTAATAAAACGCAGAAACAATAAGTTTGACTATACAGTCCACTAACGCGATTACACCAGCACTGCATTTTTGTTTAAACCACTTCATCAGATGGAGACAAATGCATACCTACACAAAAACCACTCCTTATATATTCATCAAAATAATTAAACAATTAGTTAATTAAAGGGAACAAGATACTTAAACATTTAAAGGGGTAAGACTTATAATGCATACAACACATACATTAAAATATATTATAATGGATTCCCCCCACACTGACCTGATACATTAATGGATTAATAAATTAATATTATTATCAAAATTTAATAAAAACTTTATAACAATCTAATAAAACAAACTAAATTCTTTAATACAACCAGCAAAAGCATTACAGCTTGTGGTATCCTATACTACTAACACTTTATAATGTAAACTGATTTTAATACACATTTAAAATAAGATAAATTAAGAAAAAAATAATAAATAAAAAAACATAAAATGAAAACACTTAAAGCTTAGCTGATTTCAGCTTGAGTACAGGTGCTAAAGAGATGGCATCATTTAGACCTGGAGGTTTATTCGCCTCCAAGGAAAGCTGCCACAACAGCTCTTTATACTCAATCGAAGTTTCCCATAGCCCAACTCTTACATCCTTTTCCACTACTTCCAACACAAAGAAGCTAAATTTAGCTTCCTGGCAAATTAATTTATGTTGGTATAAACCATTATTAGTACATTTTGTTTTTATCTCATAGTAATGCTCATAAATTCTATTTTTTAACTTTCTTTCCGATTTCCCTATACAAAATGCATCACAATGATCACACAAACCTAAATAAACTATCCCAGAGGTGTGACAATTCGCAAAATATTTGCTCTGGATCAGTCTGTCCCTGCTCTCTAAAAAAAATTGTTTGCTTAGTACAAATAAATGGGCATTGGGAACACCTTCCACATTTAAAGGTTCCTAATTTCCCTTCCTTAACTTTTTTCATACCATATTTACCCTCCAGAATAGTCTTTAAGCTTTTGCCCCTTCTATATTATGTACATTTCAAAGGTTCTTCAAAGATAAATTTCAAATCCGAAATCTGACCAAACCTACACCATTCTTCCTCCAAAATCTTCCTAATTCTAGGTGCACTACCATTATAATCAACTACAAAATTGCCTGTACCCTCACTGTTAAGCTTTGCAGATTTCATCTCATTCAAAACAAAATTTGAACCCAAAATGGGTTTAAATTTGTCATATCTACCTTTCCTAACTTCTCTTTCTATAGGCTCAATAAGATCTTTAGGGTAGCCTCGATCCATAAACATACTGTGCAAAATCTTACATTCATCCTCAAAATCACTCTCCCTTGATGTCATACGGCTACCCCTCACATATTGTCCCTTAACAATACCTTTTTTCTGATGGTAAGGGTGAGCACTATTAAAAGCCAAATAAGAATTCGAAAATGTTGGCTTTCTAAAAATCTTAGAATAAAAACAACCCTCACTTTTGCCTAGAGTAATATCCAAATAATTAAAAAATTCTTTATCCTTATTAAAAGTAAATTTAAAAAAAATCAGCGGACTCTGAGATATACTTAAAAAATTCTAAAAATTAATCCATCATGCCCACCCATAAAAAGCACATATCATCCAAGAAACGCTTGTAAAATTTCCAATTATGGGCATATTTTGAATTAATAATAATTTTTTCTTCCCAAGCTGTTAAAATAATATTAACATATGTGGGGGCACATCTTGCACCCATCCCTACTCCCTGAATCTGCTTAAAAAATTCTCCCTCATAATGAATAAAGTTGTTGTTTAAAACTAATTCCATAAAAACTAGGATCAAATAAAATTCATTATTATTAAATTTACCATAATTTATCAGGGCTTCTTCAAACCACATCATCCCCTCATTATGGGGTATAGATGAAAAAAGGTCCACTATATCAATAGTTATAAAAGTAATATTGTCATCATACAAATCCTGAGTTATACTACGCAAAAGGTCCCAAGAGTCTTTAACAGTCCCCTGGCCTCCCATAGATAAAGACTTTAGCTTTACATCCAACCACCTCGCCAGTGGTGCAGTAACTGAGCCCTCCAAAGCAACAATAGGTCTCAAAGGGGGGTCTTCCAAGTCTTTATGTACTTTTGGTATCCCAAAAATAGAGGGGACCTTAGGTTTCTCAACGTGAAGGTATTTAAAAGTTTCAACATCAATAGAGCGTTCCATAAGCAAGTAATTTAAAACCACTTATATTTTTTTATTACCTATATTAATCTCATTTAAAGAGGCTCTGACATATTTGTCTAAATCATCTAAAATTTCCATCATATTAGCTTCATATAAAATATTATCCATAATAACAGAACCTCCACCTTTATCTGGTTTCATAACTCTCACTGTAGTGTCCTCCCTAAATTCCTTTAATAACCCATATTCTTCCTTAGTAAGGTTATATGTAATATTGTTCCTTGGGAGCTCAGCTCTAAGTCTACTCTCCATTAAGGCCTCAAAATTTCTTAATTGTGGGTGTAAAGGTGGGTTGAACAAACTTCCTTTTCAAAACCTCACATTTCTCCCCAGTACTAGCATGTCCCTGAAAAAAATGTTCTAAATTTTTCTTTCTTAAAAATAACTTGAGGTCAATCAACACCTTACTAATATCCGCCTTCGTGTTAGGAACAAATTTAAGACCTTTTGATATTAACGAAAAATGTGCTTTATTTAATTCATATTTACTATAATTGTAAATAGTATAACCCTGATATTTATTGATGCAGCCTTGGGAAAAAATAAAATCTATGTTGATACAATTGCTAAACATATGTTCTTCTATCAATTCCACTGCTGAAATCTCTTGTTGCTGCTGTTGTAGTTGTTGTTCTGCATGCCCCTTGCCCCTATATACCCCCCATACTGGCAGTTTATTTGCTGGTAATTTCTTATTCTCTCTGACCTCCTTAAAGGGGAGTATTCATCCAAATTATTCAGATCACCTACTTCATCTTCTCCATTTGATACAAAGTGCTCATTCCCTCTCCTATCTGTACCAAAATCATTATGGTTTCTGTACGAAAAATATCTTGGTTTGGGATAACACACTTTGTCCTTATATTCTTTAATGTCTATCTAACTTCCTACTTTTCCTAATATATGCTTTATTAATATTATTATCAATCTTCTGCAACATATCGTAATACTGTCTCTGCCCTTCCTCTACTGAAAATAACAAATCTTCTGTAATTTTCTGGTTAATACCTTCAATTTTACTAGATAAAATTTTCATTTCCCTTTCATTTTCTCTAATAATGGCTTTTAATATTTCAAACCCACAATTATCAAAAATTTCTAACAATTCCTGGTGAAAAATACTTCCTTCCTTCACTTTATTAAGATATTTCACCACCCTCAAGCCTTTAGGCACAATTTTTAAACGTAAACATTCCCTCAAGTATGCATTCTCCATATCATAATTTTTGTATTGAAAAAAAACATCATCTAACAATTTTATATTATAGTCAAACTTCATTTCATAATCTCCCTCATGCTGTGAGTGTAATTTAAAGTCCTTAAAACAATACTGCTTTTGAAAAAAACTTTTAAAATCAGTTTTGCGACTCTCACCAGTCTCTTTGTGTCCATTACTATTATTTGTCCTTTCGTTGTTAGAGCCAGCACCCACAGCGTTTTCTGACCTAAAAAACGTTGGTACATCCAAACTGATATCACCATTAGTAACGCTTGCATGAGATTTCTGTGTTCTGTTACGCCCGTTAGCGAAAGAGACTCCGTTTGCGCCATTCTCATGCTTCGACCTAGTGAGCATTTCCTGTTTCCCTGGAACACCAGGAGATGATGTTAGAAAGGGCTGGCTTGCAGGAGTCAGCAGCTCAATAAGCTGCGATAACTGGCTCGAAAGCATGTCAAACTTGTCAGATTCCTCGCCCCTCCGCTGAGGAGCTTGCCTAGAATTTGTAGCCTCTTCAGATTCCATATAGACAACAACACAAACCAAAAAGAATCACTGTTCCAATTTTCACCAAAACACCAAAAATACAGAACAGATGGAAGAGGCACAAATCCGTAATCCAGACGAATTCCTTTATTAAAACGACTCTTCAGTCCAATAAAAGGCAGAAACAATAAGTTTGACTATACAGTCCACTAATGCGATTACACCAGCACTGCGTTTTCGTTTAAACCACTTCATCAGATGGAGACAAATGCATACCTACACAAAAACCACTCCTTATATATTCATCAAAATAATTAAACAATTAGTTAATTAAAAGGAACAAGATACTTAAACATTTAAAGGCATAAGACTTATAATGCATACAACACATACATTAAAATATATTATAATGGATTCCCCCCACACTGACCTGATACATTAATGGATTAATAAATTAATATTATCAAAATTTAATAAAAACTTTATAATAACTTAATCTAATAAAACAAACTAAATTCTTTAATACAACCAGCAAAAGCATTGCACCTTGTGGCATCCTATACTACCAACACTTTATAATGTAAACTGATTTTAATACACATTTAAAATAAGATAAATATAGAAAAAAATAATAAATAAAAAAACATAAAATGAAAACACTTAAAGCTTAGCTGATCTCAGCTTGAGTACAGGTGCTAAAAAGATGGCATCATTTAGACCTGGAGGTTTATTCGCCTCCAAGGAAAGCTGCCACAACAGCTCTTTATACTCAATCGAAGTTTCCCATAGCCCACCTCTTACATCCTTTTCCACTACTTCCAACATAAAGAAGCTAAATTTAGCTTCCTGGCAAATTAATTTATGTCGGTATAAACCATTATTAGTACATTTTGTTTTTATCTCATAGCAATGCTCATAAATTCTATTTTTTAACTTTCTTTCAGATTTCCCTATATAAAATGCATCACAATGATCACACAAACCTAAATAAACTATCCCAGAGGTGTGACAATTCGCAAAATATTTGCTCTGGATCAGTCTGTCCCTGCTCTCTCAAAAAATTGTTTGCTTATTACAAATAAATGGGCATTGGGAACACCTTCCACATTTAAAGGTTCCTAATTTCCCTTCCTTAACTTTTTTCATACCATATTTATCCTCCAGAATAGTCTTTAAGCTTTTGCCCCTTCTATATGTACATTTCAAAGGTTCTTCAAAGATACATTTCAAATCCGAAATCTGACCAAACCTACACCATTCTTCCTCCAAAATCTTCCTAATTCTAGGTGCACTACCATAATAATCAGCTACAAAATTGCCTGTACCCTCACTGTTAAGCTTTGTAGATTTCATCTCATGTGTGATGCAACCACCACCTTAACCTCCAAGAAATCATTCAGGTCCAAATCACTGAGTGATATGCACTGCTCAGCTAAGACACATTTTTCTGGCTATAATTAAAAAAATAATAATATAAATTTAATTAAACAAAGTAGACTTTTCACACAAACAATTTTCCTTGTGTACGAAACTACTTAAAATAAACATACTTTCTGAAAAGCTCAGTGATGGAAAATTCCCAGAATTTGCTTTCAATCATTAAAAGTAAATTCTACCAGTCTCTTTTGTATCCACAATCATGCATTTATTTTGGGCTACTAAGAGGGCGGACCCATTCCTGTCCTATCCACACAAGTCCCAACTATACTTCTAAATTACCTTTTTTTTTATGGGAGACGGTCATGCAACACGCACACAAAAAGGAAAACAATCACCAGTGTAGTGGAACTCTATCTGTAGTTCTTGTCTTCTTCTTCTTCTTTCGGCTGCTCCCATTAGGGGTCGCCACAGCAGATCAATCCTCCTGTCCTCTCTGCATCTTGCTCTGTCACACCAACCACCTGTATATCCTCTCTCACCCACATCCATAAACCTTATCTTTGGCCTTCCTCTTTTCCTGTTACCTGGCAGCTTCATCCTTAGCATCTTTTTCCCAATATACTCTGCATCTCTCCTCAGAACATGTCCAAACCAATGTAATCTTGCCTCTCTGGCTTTGTCTCCAAACCTTCCAACCTGGGGTGACCCTCTAATATACTTATTCCTAATCCTGTCCATCCTTGTCACACCCAGTGCAAATCTTAACATCTTCAACTCTGCCACGTCAAGCTCTGACTCCTGCCATTTTGTCAATGCCACTGTCTCCAACCTGTATAACATAGCTGGTCTCACTACCCTCTTGTAGACCTTCCCTTTCACTCTTACTGGTACTCGTGTCTGTAGTTCTTGTAAATAAGTAAAATCAAAAACCTGAATGTAAACTTCTGAATAAATGTCTGCAACCAGCCATGATGAACTGCTTTACAAAAAAGCTTACATCAGGCCTTTTTGGTCTCAAGTAATGATATTTTCTTTCAATGATGTTGTCATTTCTTTACACTCTTGTGATGAGAAACTGTTTAGTCGCACAACTTAGCATGCTTTTTAACAAGGCATCTCTGACTTACCCTGGAAACTATTTTAGGATAATCCTAATTCTGTAGAAAAGCAGCTCAACAGAGAGGAAATGAGGAAGTACGAGGAAACAAGGCTCATGAGCACCATATCAAGTAACATTTTACTTTAACCAAAACAACATACATAAAATACATGCACATAAAATGTCAACTAAACTAGACACAATTACTTTCTAATGGGAAAAGATCATACCCCACTGACAGTGAAACACAGCCAGATAAGAATAGATGTAAAAGAAGAAACAGACACCAAAGTAGCTGCTTTGAAGAAAGGTTTACCAAAAAACACATTAACCACACAACCACATTCAGAAGCACACATCCATCATTTAAAGCATAAGAGGAATGTATGGCAGATTCCAACTAAATGTTTTGGAGCGGTTCTTCCTCAAGCAGAAATGCATAGCATCAGTTTCTCTCTGAGATATCAGCAGAGATTTAAACACAATGAAGCCTGCATGTCTGGCTGCCTCAAACATTACTGAACGTACTGCAAGAACATCTGCTACTGTGTAACTCTGCTTAAAAGTGAAACACTCTCCAATACTCAAGGGAATATGGAAGTGCTTCACACAATTATATGTCGTGTGGAATACTTGTCAATTTTCTATTCTTTAAATTCTGCAGAAAATGTGTTAGAGGTCTGTTTTACATCTCCCACAACAGGCAGATAAATGACTTGTTAAAAGCTCTGGGTGATCTATTCTTTGTTCAACAATTAGCTATGCACACCATCTTCTGTACAAGTCTGCTAACTAAACCTTTCCAGACTAGGTTATTTTGGCATCATGTAGTTCTGTTTAAAGTTCATGTAAAAAATATGAAATACAGTGAAAAAGACCATACAATTAGTGACCCACATTTAATCCAAAGACTTAAAAATGACAAAATACATGTGACTAGCACGAGTAAATGACGGAGCACTTTCGTATTTTAAACAGAGAAAAGACTTCTTCAGAGTACATTGCTGCCAGGGTAAATGTACTTAAATACTTGCAATACACCAATCACAAATCAAAAGTTAAGTTACCACTGCCATCCTAAATATTTAGGTACTATGTAACCAAATAATTTATTCATGTTCTCTAGCACGGAATGAAATTGTAATTGTGTCTTCCTTACTATGATTGTATATGTAACTAAACTATATAATGCGGAGCTTTTCTCCCCGGGCCTCCACAGAAAATGGGTTCCCTGAGCTCAGTGGACCTCCCCGGTCATCAAACTGGAAATAAATAAATAAAAAGTGACTAACTGAAAACAGTGATGTAAACTGATTGGTGGATACATTTACTCTTACTAGTCACATGTATTTTATGTCATTTTAAGTCTTTGCTGTTTGGATTAAAAGTTGGTTTCTAGTCGGAAGGTCTAGTTTTCTGTTTTAAAGTTCAGCCTATTTGCTTTACAGTGTGGGATATGTGCAATTTCTCCTTCATAAGAATTCAGCAAGGGGCACGCCGTTGTAGATTTATTTGGAATTTGTTCACTGATAAAGTCTGACTGGATCATACAGTACCCAATTTTCAGCAGAGGCCCAGGAAGAAAAGTCCCACAAAAGTAACCTTACAAGTTAAATAAAATATAGGGTGAAACTTTGACATGAATTGCATTACCTGGGTATTAATATGCCTTTTGACATACAGGAAAACATAGTGAAAACATTACATAGCCATTATCTTTATTGAGAGAGTACACCTTTGCTAATTAGTAAGACAAAAATGTCAAAGAATAAAGGAGGTAGACACTGGCAGACCTCACCAAACACAGCACTGCTCATCACAGTGTTGCACATACTGGTAATACCTCGTGTAATAAAATGGTGTTCATCATGTTTCTGAATATACAGTTAATCAAAATCCAACAAAATGATGTCCAAATCAAATTTCAAGCATTTTCCTCTCATGGGCGTTGTAGCAGAGTGTTTCCATTTCTGTAGAGCAGAAAAAAGAAACTAGATCTCTCTGCAGCTGCAACTCATTTACTTGTGCAACACAGGCAGCAATGCAACTTCCACAACTCTACTTAACAGCAGTACTGTGCAGTAATGTTTTTCTTATTTATACTTTGCTGCATTGTTGCCAGGAAGAATATGACCCTATCCATCATAATGCCTAGAAATTTGTAGCACAGTTTCCGATGCAGCTTGGGTATAAGGGCTAAAGACTACAGACAAGGCTGCTGTATGCAAAGGCAGAGCTTGAACAATTAACAAATTATATCTTCTCCACATTATGCCTACTACACCAACATCTACAGGTGCAGAATGTACAGTAATTCATTCATTCTGATGCCTTAGCATAGTCTCTATCTAAGGAAGGACATAGAATTGCTAGCAACCATAGATCAGGAATATAAAAACTGAAAGTGACTGTACTGCTGCACTGAGAAGTCAGCTATCAAACAGTAGTTTGTGTCTAAAATGCAGCTACAAAGAAACATTTCCTAAAAATTACCATTACCTTAACAGACATATTAATGACAACAGTCTGTGTGTGTACCTTTTTCTTCTACAGCATTGCGCTCCATTTTTTTGACCTGCAAGACCGCCTCCTCCCAGCAATTGTTGCTGGCCTGCATGTGGGGTTTGATTAGTTTCAGCTTTTGCTCTAGATCCTGTCGGATATCCGAAGTTATTTCCTGTTGCTCTTTGTAGCTTGCTAACTTGTCCAGCTCATCCTCCAAAATGATTACCCTATTTAGGAAAATACCAGTAATGTGACATCAGCAGAAGAAACACAGAAGTCACAATTTGCTGGTAGGACAGCATTAAAAAGAACACCAAACTTGCTCAGGGTTAAATGGAGGTATGAATGCTTGTTCAACGTTCTAAAAGCTAACCTCAATACAATACTAAAGGCAAGTTTTCAGCAAGTATTTTATTGACAGGAAAGGAACAAACTAGATGCTATGGTAGGACTGGAGAGAACAACATTGTATAAACAAGTCTATATCAAAACAGAAATGAAGAAAAAAGTATATGGTAAAAAAGACTTGAAAAAAGGATGCTTCTTATGAAACACTAACATTCAGCTGTGCTAACAGCATACCCACTTATACCAAAAAAAAATCATTAAACAATTCAACAGTGAACCAAATACACTTTCACAGCCATCACAAGGCTGTAATGCAGGAGCTGCTAGACAGTATGCAACAGTCAAATAATACACCATATGTCAAAAAAGTAAAGACATGTAAATATCGCTTCTTCATGTTGTTTACCGTCCTTATGGTATAAACTCAGTACAGTACTGAGAAAAGTTTATTTTATGTCGGATGACAAGTCATAACATGGCCACATGCTTCTACATTGCATTCAATTTTAGTGCAAGACCAATACACAGTTTTAAATGCAATTATTTAAGGGAAATGATTATAAATTACATTAAAACAGACCAAATAGCAGAACCAAGACTTGGTTAGTATGAATAAAACCAACAGTAGAAATATGTTATATGCATCACTGCTGCTTTTAAATAAGATTTTCTCTTGTTGATTGTTAATTATTGGCTGTGTGTTCTTGTATATAAAGAGGGTGTGTTAGTTGCTGTTTTATATGCACTGAGGAAGGGTTTTTACCTGAAAGCTTTGTTTTAATAAACAGCTTTTTGTTACATCTGCGTTGCCGAGTTCGTATTTCTACTATAAATGACATATAGCAGAACATTAAAAATAATGTAGTGTAAGTTACTAATTAGCATATGATGATACGTTATGGGTAAAATGACAAGATTTGGAAACGGATTTTTTTTTTTTGTGGGGATGTATTTATTGACTGTAAATCAACTGAGTACTAAAGTCCCACTGGGCTAGCACCATGGGAACTTACAAAATACAATTTTAAAGATAGAAGGTATAGTGGCATACACAAAGGCCACAGTTATCTGAATAAAGGCACAATAAAAACCGCATTGAGTATGCATGAATAAAGTTACAATAAATAAATGCAATCAGTCACACAGAATTCAGAAACTTAGTACATTAGCAAAAGTAAACTCACCACTAGCAGTAGATGTTCGAATAATCACTTCTGTAGTATCTTAAGCCGTATAGGTTAGATCCTGAAAAGAATGTAACAGCTGACCAGCTTCCAAAGATTCAGGGTACCTTCCAGGCATCCAAATTTTCAGTCAGTTTGAGCTGAGCTGACTAAAAAGACAATTTGGTTGCCAAGCCCTTCAGAGCTTTCACCCCAACAGACAGAGGGAAGCTGAACCCGGAAAGGACGATGCTAGGAACAAAAGGTAAATATTCACACTCTGGCATAAATACAGCAAAAAACAAGGGGGAAGTAAGGAGGGAGTGGATACTGCAGCAGTGATCATTCGAACATCTACTGTATTAGTAAGTTTACTTACAGAACTGTACTATGTTCAGCATACTAATCGCTGCTACAGTAGCCTTTGCTATACTGGTAGACTACCCTTGCTTACTACATCTTGGAAGTGAAAAGGGAAGGGTCTAGGAGTCCCTGGAGAATGCCCTAGCAATGGCTGATCTAGAGATGGAGAAGGAATCAAGTTTGTAATACCTTGTAAACATATGTATAGAGGACAGAGCTGCTGCTTCTAGAACACTTCTAGAATCCAACCCTTTCCAAAAAAGAATAGATGAAGCCAAGAACCTGGTAGAATGGGCCTTGACCCTACATGGAATAGTTTTATTGTAGTGAATATAACAAAAGGTAATAAAGTGAGATGACCACTTGGAAATAATTTGTTTTGACACAGGTTGTCCTTTCTTAATATCACAAGAAATGAAAACAGATCTGAAGATCTGAAAGATTTAGTTCTGTCAAGACAGTACTGGAGTTGACTGTCGACAAAGTATGGAGTACCCTTTCTCCCTCACTTTTAAGTTCTGGAATGAAAATGGCGAAGTGGACAGTTTGGCTTAAAGTAAACTCAGATAGCATTTGCATAAGAGGACTAGTTCTGAAAGAAACCCCATCTATGTGGAAAATGAGAAAGTTTGACTTGACAAAAGAGCTCACAACTCAAAATGCTCTTCATGCAAAAGTCAGCAGAACCAGTAAAACAGTTTTCCATGTTAAGAACCTCAAGTCAGACAGATTAGAAGGGTTCAAATGGAGCAAGTGTTAGATTCTCCAACACAAAATTAAGATCCCGATGAGGGGCCACTGTTTTTTGGAAGCCTTTTATGCAAAACTGCTTTTAAAACCATTTTGACATGAGAATGCATTGAAAGAGGAGAATCCAAGGGCAGACATGTTGATATGCCTGATAAATGAACCTTGATGGAGAAGCAAGAAAGACCAAAGGATAGTAACTCGCACAAATATTCTAAAACCCTGAAAGGGTGCTGGTTATGTTGTTGGCACCAACTAGAAAACCTTTCCCATTTGCTAATATACGATTTTCTAGCAGCAGGCTTTCTTGCTTCTGTTAGTAGCTGCTACATGTCCTCAGTAAACAGGTGCCAAAAGGGAATAAAGATCCTATTATGCAAGCAGTCAGTTGAAGTTGTCTGGGTGTAGCAGACACTCCTGATCTTGTACAAGTAGATCCTTTCTGTGAGGAAGCTTGTGGCAATTGCCCCAGACCATTTCCAAAAGAAGGGAGAACCAATGCTGCCTGTACCAGAAGGGAATTATCACAATGATCTTGGGGGATACCTTCTGAATCTTCAGATGTCCCCTGGAAATCATTGAAAAGGGTGGAAAAGCAAACAGGGACATTCCTGTCCAAGGAAAGTAAAAAGGTGTCTGTCTTCCAGGCCTTCTTGCATGAAGTCCTGGAGCAGAAACTTGCCAGCTGATTGTTCAGACAGGAGGCAAACAGGTCTTCTTGAGAAACTCTCCACAGCTGGACTAAATTTTTGAAAACCCCTGATCTAGTTTCCATTTGTGAGGGTCTGCCTTATTCTGCTCATCTTGTCTACCACAGTTTTGCCCTGACAGAATGTAGGTTTGCCTGCAGAGTGAAATTACATTGTGAAGCTCTGTCCCAAGCTAATATGGCTAGTCTGCAAAGGAAGTACAACCTTTTTTTTCCCTTGCTTGTTAATGCCCCATAACTGTGGTAATGCCTGTAACAACCTGAAGAGGTATGGGGAAACCCAAGGTAATTCAGAGTTAAATGCCTTGATCAGAGCAAGCAGTTTATTTACACTTATGTGCTTGCATCTGTCCTTAGTGTTCTATAAACCTTCCATTTTTATCCTTGCTGGAACTGCTCCCCAAGCAAAGTCCTAGTCTGTGGTGACTAACTGCTTTGGAAGCAGGCAAGGAGAAGGGAAGACCTTGGGTTTAGGGAAATTTGCTGCCTTCACCGAATGATTTCTCCCCAAACAAGCCCCATCATTGGGATTTGAAAAGCCAAACGCTGCTGGTGCTGGGACCAGAGATACCATTGCATCTTTCCCATGTGGAGCCTTGCTGGGGGGTGTCATGAGAATCACAGATGCCGTGAGACCCAAAATCCTGATGTGTTCCCTTGTTGTGACGGACGTCTGAGTGGAAACCTCACAAACAGATCTAGATATGGACCTACTTGTTCCTGTGAAGGAAAAGCTTTTTGAGCTGAGATGTCTAGCCGATAACCCAGGAAGACTATCCTGTGTGAAGGAGTCAAAAAAGACTTGACTGGATTCTTGGAATCCTAGCTTGTATAACGAGATTTCTGACACTTTGAAAAAGACTCTGCAAAGACAAGCAAGTCATCTAAATACAGAAAAATGCAGATACCCTGTACCCTTCAATGAGCTACAACTAAGGCTAGACACTATGTGAACACTCTTGATGCAGTTCATAGTCCACAGTTTATAGTAAGGTAGAAAACTGACTAGCTGATCCAGACACACACACAACCTTAAGAACCACCTGAGGTCTGGAAGAAAAGGGATGTGATAAGCATCTTTTAAATCTGTTACCAGGAAACTGAAATGAGGAAGAAGAGAACAGGTTGTGAAGTGGTGTCATTTTGAACTTCAGCACTATCACAAACAGGTTCAGGAGAGAAAGACCCAGAAATGGTCTCCCAAGCATCTTTTTTTCTTTCGTACCAAAAACATCCTTGAATAAAAACCTTCCCCAACCAGGGAAGGAGAAACTGCTTCCATCATTCCCTGATACAGCAAGTGTTGAAGGACAGGGGGAAATAGAGGAATCTGGTCTGGTGGTTGAGGACTTACCCCATGGAAAGGAGAGGTTTCCTTCCACTGCCATTTCTAACCTTGAATGATGTTCAGAACTCATTTGTTTGAAAAAAGTTTATATACTCACTGTTGCTTGTCCCTCTACACTCAAAAGAGAAGCAAGGCGGGGTAGTTCGTTTAAGATGGTTTATTACATAAAAACACATCAGGATGGATAGCAGCATTAATAAACAAACTGATTAACAGACAAAGCTTACACGCATGCATGTTTACATCGCAACAGCTAACTATAAAATGGCACTCTGACTTGCACGTGCTCAGTACTCCATACACTTGTACATGCCCACAGGTTGTTTCTTAAAGAGACGCACATTAATCTACATCCTCCCTCTTAAAAAAAGATTGTCCTTATCAAAATAACATTGCAGCTAAGCTTGCATCAATACAGACATTTAGAAACAAAACAATGTTCACGTCCAGGTTGCCGCGCATCTGGAACATGGTCTGGAGATACGACCAAATCTCATAACATAACAATTAGGACTGGGTTTAGCAACATGGACAGGTTTCGGTGTACAGTTCGTCTGAGGAGCTTCAGGATTCTTCACAGGAATGGGAATGTTCACCGGAACGGGAACACTGGACAGTTCACTCCGAGATGAAGAGCCTTGTTATAGGCTCGGACACCGGTATCAAATGCTTCCAATTTCGCCTAAAAACTGCTCCTTGTGACTCCACAATGTATGATCTTGGCTCTCAGCAGATGTTCTTCATGACTCCAATCCAATCACAACCTTTGGACATTTGCATCCTTACCACTTCTCCCTCTTGTAATGGACCGAGCGGTTTTGCTGGTCTTATCGTAGTAGGACTTCTGGGTTAAATGCTTCAACAAATTGGCTTTTACTGACCTGTTTTTCTTGACGCATGGAACCAACAGTTGACTACTGATTGGTAATGTGGGTCTGGTTTGTCTCAACAGAAGTCTCTCACCATGTGAACCAAGATTTTTATCACAAGGAATATTTCTGAGATTCAGTAGATTCAGGAAAATATCACTATTGTCTTGTTTTGACTTCTCTAGTAACTGCTTTGCACTTTGAACTATGCGTTCTACCAAACCATTTGACTGCAGATACTCTGGGCTACTTGTGACATGAGTAAAGTTCCACTCTTGCAAATCCTTTGAAGTGTTTGTTTGTAAACTGCAGGTCATTGTCAGAAATAACTTTGTGCAGACCACCATGAACTACAAAATTATGCTTCATTTTAGTAATGACAGTAGTGGATGCTAGATTGGGAAGTAGCTCAAATTCGAAACAACTGGAATAAGAGCCTACTAACACCAAATAATGTTGACCATTCCACCCGAAAATGTCTGTAGCTACTATCGACCAAGGTAGTTCCGGAATCTGGTTAAGATGAAATGGTTCCTACTGTTAATATGACTTTGTATTAGTTGACACACAGTGGTGGTGCTGCGGTAGCGTTGTCGCTTCACAGTAAGACGTTGTCCTGTTCGATTCTCAGCTAGAGCGTCTTCTGTGTGGAGACATGCATGAATGGGCATACCTTCGTTGAAGGTTGTGGGTCAGGGCCAGCAACTCGGCACGTAAAAATCTACTGCCAATCATTAGCGGACCGGAGTTCTGCTGGGGCGACCCCTTACCGGGAAAAGCAGAAAGACACAACATTATTAGACACAGAACAAGATGAAAGTGTTCTATCAATATCCTGTGGCATAGAAGACAAAAATACTAATCCTTTCGCCCTTCTTTAGGTAAAGTCTGTTCCTGGGTGACACCTCAATTTAAGATAGTAATGTACTCTTGTTGCAAAGACTTTGGAACAATAACTTTTGGACCTTTCATAATGATACCATTGTCTGACAAAATCTCATCTCTGTATAAAAAGTAAGGTTGCACTTCTGGAGGTAAACTAGATTGCTTTGACGGCCATCCTTTTTTGAAAAAGTAGTTGAGCTTCTGTAAAATGGGATCTGCAGCTCATCAAGACGTGTGGAAGACAAATTTCTCACTTCCATGACTTCAAAATCAAGGCTTTCATTGTTATGCTGTTCTGTGGTACTTCTGGGTGATCTGGATAAAGTATCAGCAAAATAAAGAAGTTTGCCTTTGTTGCAAACACGATTGAAATACTTTTGCAGTCTCAACATCATGCGCTGCAATCTGGCTGGGGATGAATGCATAGGCTTTTCTCAGAAAACTGACTAGAGGCTGATCTGTTTCGATCTGGATAGGTTTACCATACACATACTCATGGAACTTGGAGCATGCAAACAATTGCCAAAAGCGCTTTCTCTGAGCATACTGCATTTCAGCTTGGGTGAGAGTTATGGACACACAAGCAACAGGTTGACCCTTTTGTAAAATGACTGCACCAAGACCAAATTTCAAAGCATCACATGAGAGAGTAACAGGGTTTGTGTACATAATAGTATATGAGAGTAGGTGGACTGGAAATTCTCTGTTTCAGGACATCAAATGCTCTCTGGTACGTGTTTGTTCTCTGAGTGGTGCTGATATTTGACTCGCGTCTGGAATAAACTTGCCTAGACAGTTAACCAAGCCAAGAAAACATTGCATGGCTTGAACATTGTCTGGTGCTGGCATCTCGAGAATGGCTGTTTGTTTAGAAGGGTCTGGTCATAATCCTGAACTGGTGAATAAATGACCAACTTGCTCAAACACTCTCCAGTTCTCAGCATTATCATCAAACCCTAGCAGACCTGGTTTTCGAAATCCTTCAACCATGCTAAAAAAAAGTGTGCGTGTTTGTGCAGACACTGAAAATATGTTCCCTGTACAGTGGACATAAATAGTTTACACACCCCTGTTAAAATGCCAGGTTTTTATGATATAAAAAAAATGAGACATCAATAAATCATTTCAAAACTTTTCCCACCTTTAATGTGACCTATAACCTGTACAATTCATTTGAAAAACAAACAAATCTGTTAGGGGAACAAATATAAAAAAAAAATGTATAACAACCTGGTTGCATAAGTGGGCACACACAAACTAATACTTTGTCGAAGCACCTTTTGATCTAATTACAACATTCAGTCTCCTTGGGTAGGAGTCTATCAGCATGGCACATCTTGACTTGGCAATATTTGCCCACTCTTCCTTGCAAAAGTGCTCCAAATCTGTCAGATTGCGAGGGCATCTCTTGTACACAGCCCTCTTCAAGTCACCCCACAGATTTTCTATTGGATTTAGGTCTGGGCCCTGGCTGGGCCATTCCAAAACTTTAATTTTCTTCTGGTGAAGCCCTTCTTTTTTTTATTTGGATGTATGCTTGGGCTCACTGTTGTGTTGAAATTCCTCTGCATCTTCAGCTTTCTAGAAGATGCCTGAAGGTTTAGGGCCAAAAGTGACTGGTATTTGGAATTGTTCATAATTCCCTCTACCTTGACAAAAGCCCCAGTTCCAGCTGAAGAAAAACAACCTCAAAGCATGATACTGCCACCAACATTCTTCACAGTGGGGATGGTGTTCTTTTGGTCATGCAAAGTGTTGTTTTTGCACCAAACGTACCTTTTGGAATTCTGTCCAAAAAGTTCAACCTTGGTCACATCAGACCATAATACATTTTCCCCACATGCTTTTGGGAGACTTGATGTATTGTTTTGCAAATTTTAGCCCGGCCTGGATGTTTTTCTGTGTAAGAAAAGGCTTCCATCTTGCAATCCTACCCCATAGTACAGACATAGGCAGAATATGGGAGACTGTCTGTCACATGTAGTACACAACCAGTACTTGCCAGAAATTCCTGCAGCTCCTTCAGTGTTGCTGTAGGTCTCTTGGCAGCTTCCTTGACTAGTTTTCGCCTCGTCTTTTCATCAATTTTGGAGGGATGTCCAGTTCTTTGCAACGTCACTGTTGCCCCATATTTTCTCCACTTTTTGATGACTGATTTCACTGTGTTCCATGGTATATCCAATGCTGTGGAAATATTTTTGTACCCTTCGCCTGACTGATACCTTTCAACAATGAAATCCATTTGATGCTTTTTAAGCTCTCTGTGAACCATGGCTTTTGCTGTAGCAGGCAACTGAGTAAAAGTCAGGAAAATCCTACTAGGAGAGCTGAACTTTATTTGGGGTTAAAAAGAGTCTCTAACTGATGGCATGTGTGTACCCAAGAAGACTGAATGCTGTAATTAAATCAAAAGATGCTTCAACAAAGTATTAGTTTAAGGGTGTGCACACTTATGCAACCAGCTTATTGTACATTTTTTTATATTTTTCCCTCTAACAGATTTGTTTGTTTTTCAATTGAATTGTACAGGTTATAGGTCACATTAAGGGTAGGAAAAGTTTTGAAATGATTTCTTGTGGTCTCATTTTTTATATATCACAAAAACCTGGCATTTTAACAGGGGTGTGTAAACTTTTTATATCCACTGTAATTATGTACAAATAAGTTGCCTCTCTGCAGCCTGCAGTAACACACAAATGCAGAAGAAACTCCTTGAAATACTGTAGGTTGTGAAATATGCTCTGAAATGGCTGTATTCTGTGAAATAGCTTTACTGTAACACTGCACAAACATGCGAGCACTTCATACACTTCTGATAACTCGGACAGCCTCAGTTAATACAAAACCGTACATGCTTAGCAAAAAATGCAGTTGTTTCTCTTATTTTATTCATTTTACGCAATTTGGACTATTTCAAACATTTTCTTTAGTAAATTGAATAATTTTAGCAATATCAGACATTCCAACTTAATTTAATTTAGAGCGGTCTGTATGCTTTGTTTCATATTTAGCAAATAAATATAGTTTGAGCATGTTTTAACATTAGAAATTTGTTTCTGACCTGTTTTTTTGCGGATTATACATGTAGCAGGGACGGTCCACTTTTGTACATACCACCACCTGTAGCAAGATGCCTCTTGAAGTCAAAATAGAGAAACTGGAGTTCTTTCCGGCCATTAGATATGCCGCTTCTGACACCATGTCACTCGTCCCTCTACACTCAGATGACAAACAAGGTGGGGTACTTCATTTAAGATGCTTTATTACATAAAATCACATTAGGATGGATAGCAGCATCAATAAACATAAATGAACTGATTAACAGACCAAACTTACAAGCATGCATACTTACATCTCAAAAGCTACTACAAAATGGCACTCTGACTTGCACGTGCTCAGTACTCAATACACTTGAACATGCCCAGAGGAGGTTTCTTAAAGAGACATACACACATTGATCTACAGTCACTATATCATTACATATCTGCTGCCCATTTTCATTCTTCCTCAACTGATGGGTTTCGGATCTGACCTTGGATTTGACTCGGATGCTACTACCAGATCCTTGGACCCAAAACTCTCATGTTCCTCCTTTTGCACATAATACCCGGCCCACCTAACATGCCTCCAATCGAGTTTGCTGCCCCTAGGAGACAGTGAACAATAACTTAAGAGAACTCAAGGTATAGAATTAGAAAAATAGCTTGAGCTCATCTTATGCCTTTCCATGAGCAAAGGGAAGGGGGTTAAGTAGGGCAGGAAGCTGAGAAAGAATGAAAATAGACAACACAGATGTAATGTTATGGGGAATACATAACTTTTTTTTCTTTTACCTGATGTTGTCATTTTTATTCATTCCTCAACTGATGGGACAGACTCCCCAGATAGATGAACCTTGGGCTGACTTAATAGAAGGATATTTCTTAACACTGTAGTGCCAAAGGCAGCTATGTTTCTAGAAATCAAATCTAATTTGTAATGAGCAATAAAAATATGAAGAAAGGACCAAGTGGCAGCTACACAAATGTCATCTACGGAAGTCCTTGACCAAAATGCTGAGGAGACCACCACAGACCTCATGGAATGAGCACTAGGAAGCTTAGGCAGAGATAATCCTCTGCTAGTGTAGACAAAGGAGATACAGTCAGTTAACCATTTGACCAGTGCGACTTTGGAAACTGACTTGCCCAATTTGTTAGGTGAGAAACTGGTCAGTCTTTGAAAAATCTTTGGTTCTATGGAGATATAAACAAAGCTGTCTGGACATCCAAAAGATGGAGCATGTACTCTCCTCTATTTGAGAAATCTGGAAAGAAAATGTGAGGTTAATGACCTGGTTAATGTTGGACTCCGAAGCTACCTTAGGCAAAAAAGATGGGTTAGTCCGTAAAGACACCCTGTCTTTGTGAAAAAACAATTAAGGAGGCTTGGAGGACAAAACCTTGAGTTCGGATACTCGGCTAGCATGTCATAGCAACTAGAAAAATAGTTTTCTGGGACTAAAATTTTAGATTTGACTTAGCTAAGGGTTCAAAGGAAGTTTGGGTCAGAGCTTGAACCACAAAGGTTACATCCAAAGAACAGCAGGATCCTTTAGTGGAGGTCTAAGTAAAAAGCACCTTTGAGGAAGGCTTTACATAACTTAGAAGAAGCTAATGTAGGCTTATTTTCACCTACTTGGAAATGAAGAATGGCAGCAAACTGGACCTCAATGGTAGCAAAGCTAGCCCTTACACTGAAAACTGAAGCTATAAAAGTCAATTACAGCTTGTACAGGGGCTGAAAGAGGGTCCAGATCATTGTTAACATCCCATAACATAAATCTCTATTTGCTTTTGTAAATCTTTCTAGTAGAAGCATTTTGAGAAGATGATCAAGTATGACGGAACAGGGAGGAAAGCTTGGACTGTCTAGCAAATAGCAGAACTGGAGAAACCATGTGGTCAGCTTGAGGCCTGTAATGTCCAATCGGTCATACCTGCAGGTGAGGCAGAAGATCTGGATTAGGATTCAGTATCCAGGGTGGATGTAAAAGGTGAGGCTAGAAAAAGGGGACCCAAATCTGATGAAGCCAAAAGGGTGCAATGAGGATAACTGTGCTCTTCAACTGGTATGCTTTCTAGAGAAATTTGGGAATGAGAGGCCACAGTGGGTAAATACAGAGAAGATCAGCATAGTTGTAAAACACAGCATCCCTCAGACTCCCCCCTTTGGACAGATTAGGGCAAAGAATCTGCTGCACTTCTTTAGGGGAGAAGCGAACAGATGGAAAAGTCTCTCTGCCATTTTGAAATTGAAAGACATCTCATGAGACATCAGAATGGACCTGCTGAGTTTGTCCGCAATCACGTTGGCTCTCGCTGATATGTGCACTGATGATGGAAAGCAGCTGGACATTGCAGACAAGATTTGGTTCCTCTCTGCTTGTTGATGTACCAGACTACTGACATGTGGTCCATCTGAAATGCAATCATCCTAGAAGGGAGAATGTTCTTGAAAGGTCTTCAATACTAGTAGGACTGCTCTTATTTCCAAGACACTGATATGTAATCTTGGCCTCTTCTGGGAACCATGTACTTTGGACTGTCCTTCCCAAGTAGTGCCCCCCTACCTTAGTTTGGAGGCATCCATGATCAATATGGCCATCAGCAGGGAAAGAACAAATGGACAGTCTTCAAAAACTTCATTTGACTGAAGCCACCAAAGAAGATACCTTTTGCAAGCTTCTGTGATCTTGACTGGGGAGGACAAAGGTTGCTGAAGAATGGACCACTGAACTGAAATGGTCCACTAAAGAATTTGCATGTGAAACCTGGCTAAAGGGACTAGGGCGATAGCTGCTGCCATGGAACCCAAGGCTTGTAAGATTAGTCATGCTGGAGGAAACTAATGCAGGATTACTTTCTTGATCTGGGATTTGAGCATCTGTACTGGAGTTAGAGGAAGAGTGACCACCTGACGGACCATGTCCAGACGAGCACCTATGAACTCCAAGCACTGCATAGGTATGAGTTATGATTTTCTGTAACTGTGACGCCTAGATGAAGACAACAGCAGCAAGTAGTCCCTTGCATGTAATAACAGATACCTAGTTGGGGCAGTTAGGAGCCAGTCAACTAGGTATGGAAATCACCTGGAATCCCAGCAGTCTCAAGTGAGCTGCTACCACTGTCATGCATTTGGTGAACATTCAGGGGGCTGTGGTGAGACCAAAGGGCAATGCCCTGAACTGGTAATGACTGGGTCCTAGCCAGAAGCACAGATATCTTCTGGAGCACCTGTTTATTTTTATGTGATAGTACACAACCTGAATATATATATTGAGCACATCCAATTGTCCTTCCACAGTAATGGCCGTATGGACTGAACAATGACTAACCAGAATTTTGAATATTGCACAAACTGGTTTAGTTTGGGGAGATCAAGAATAGGTTTCAAGTCTCCTGTCTTTTTTGGCACCAAGAAAAATCTTCTGTAGGTCCCAGATCCTCCCTGATCTGGGGCAAACTTTTGGATGACTTTTTAGCAGCTTTTCTATCTCCAAGGTTCATAGGTTGGTACTAGGCTATCGGACCTAGGGCCTATACAAGCCTAGCCATAAATTCCCTGGCTATTTCTTCCCACACTATTTACTTCCCTGGACCCCTGTCTAGCAGGGGAGACTGGACGTGATCCCCGGGGTGAATTTCGTTTCTCCCATCCAATTGTCAAGGTTCCTTTTGAAGAGGGACAAAGAGGCGCTCTGCTTGACATGTATGGGCAGTCTATTCCAGAGTCTTGTGAGTCTCTGGGTCAGGAACCTATCCCTCCAGCATGTTTTGTTTATTGTGATGACAAGGTTTAGATCCCTGGAGCATGTGGCTCTGAGGGATTGGGATTTCTTTAAGTGTGGCATGTCCAACAGCTCTGGGTTTGACATAGCCTTGTATGTTAAGCAGAGATCGCCTCTGAGTAGACGATATGCGACAGAGTACAGCTGGAGTTTTTTATGGCGGTCAGTGTAGGGCATCTGCTTTAGGCCTGTGATTCTTTTAGTGAGGTATTTCTGCGGCCTTTCCCATTGTTGCAAATGTCTTGAGAGGTACATACCAAACGGGGAGTTGTATTCTATAATGGGTCTAATGAGGGATGAGAGTACAGTGGGACAATGACCTCCTTTTTTATGGATGAAAAGCCCTTAGTGATGAGGTGTGCCACATAGAAGGATTTCCTGACTGTTGTGGTGATGTGGTTATCGAAGGTGAGACCACTGTCCACCTGTGTCCCTAAGTCTCTTATCACACTTTCGGTGTTTAGTGTACTGCCACCTATGTGGTAATTCATGTTTACATGTTTTTTTTCCCAAAGGGGATAACAAGAAGTTCTGTACTCACCATAACGTTCGATGTATGTAGTCCATCTCGCCTCACATTCTTACCCGTGGGTTCGGAGCCAAATATCGGCTCCGACTCGGCCAAACTTTTCTAGCTCGAAGTCTTCTATTGGCTGGGCTGAGCAGGTATCCCATGCTGCACTGCTCCATATCCCCAGATCTAGTTTGCTGCGAACACTCATTCATACCCCATGCATAACAACATCCAGGTAAAGAAGAATAAGTTAAAGGAGAAGGGAAATCTGTAAATCAATCCTAACTCCAGATCCTCCAGGAAGGGGGAAGGTGGGAGGGTAAGTAAGAATGTGAGGCGAAATGGACTACATACATCGAACGTTATGGTGAGTACATAACTTCTTGATGTTATGTAGTCCAATCTCGCCTACATTCTTACCCGTGGGACAGCGCCCCTAGCACCTACATCCTGGGTGGCTCATAGGAAAATACTCCTGAGTACTGTGGAACCAAAGGACGACCTGCCCCTAGATACCACGTCCAATTTGTAATGAGTAACAAATGTGTGAGGAGAAGCCCAAGTAGCTGCAGCACATATATCATCCAACGACAATCTGGCTTGATAGGCTGTAGATGTAGAAACAGCCCGAGTAGAGTGAGCCTTGACCGGAAACGGCAGGTCTTTTCCTCCTGCGGAGTAAGCGAAAGAGATGCAACTGGATATCCATCTGGATAGGGTGATTTTGGAGACAGGGGATCTAATTTTGTTTTCCGAAAAGGAGACAAATAGTTGATCAGACTTTTGGATATCTTTTCTTCGGTGCAGATAGAAATGTAACAGTCTGTGTACATCCAAATTGATGAAATTTAAATTCTGCCTTGTTTGAAAAATGGGGAAAGAATACAGGCAACACAATAGATTGATAAAGATTAGATATGGATGCCACTTTAGGAAGAAAAGAAGGGTTTGGTCTAAGAGAAACCTTGTCCTTATGGAAGATCAAGTATGGAGGTTTGATAGAAAGGGCTTGAATTTCTGAAACTCGCCTGTCTGAAGTGATTGCTATTAAAAAGGCTGTTTTCCAGGTCAAGAATTTCAAATCACAGGTAGCTGCAGGCTCAAAAGGTGGTGAAGTAAGGGCTTGTAGAACAAAATTTAAATCCTGGGGAATGATGGGTTCGGAGACCGGAGGACGGAGTAATAGCGTGCCCTTCAGGAAAGCCTTACAGAGTCTGTGAGCCATCAGACTAGGCTCATTAGCAATATGAAAGTTAGAAATCACTGCCAATTGAACTTTTATGGTAGCTGACACTGAACCCTGATGGAAAAGCAGAGACAAAAGCTCCAAGACTGAAGCAATTGGGGCTGTGTAAAGATCAATTCCTTGGGTATGCGCCCAAACAGAAAACCTTCTCCACTTGCTAGAATAAATCTTCCTAGTAGAGGGCTTATGAGAGGAAGATAAAATGTGAACTACCTCCGGTGAGAAGTGATGAAGCCTAACTAACGATGGAAGTGAAGTGAGAGGGGTGGAACTGTCCCGACATGTGTGTCAGTAAATCTGGTTGTGGGTCCAGAATCCAAGGAGTGTCCACAATGTAGGGTTGGAGAAAGGGAAACCAGACTTGACGAGGCCAGTGTGGAGCAATCACAATCATTCTGCTTCCCAAGGATTGCGCTTTCTGAATCACTTTTGATAGCAAGGGAAACGGAGGGAAAGCATAAAGCAGACCGGAGGGCCAATCGTGAACTAGAGCGTCCCTGGGTGACTCCCCCTGTGGTGGGAGCAGCGTGAAGTAGCTGATGCATTTGGCATTGAGGGGGCTGGCAAAAAGGTCGCAGTAAGGCTGACCCCATCTGCTGAAGATTCGTTCTGCAACTAGACGATTCAGGGACCACTCGTAAGGCATCAGAACAGCTCTGCTTAGCCTGTCTGCTATTACGTTGGACTTCCCCAGAATGTGCATTGCCACCAGAAACCATTGGGAAGATACTGCCCACTGCCACACTCGCATGGCCTCTCTGCACAGGGGGTAAGATCTGGTTCTCCCTGCTTGTTCAGATACCACACCACTGACATGCTGTCCGAGTGTATTGCAATCATCCCTAGGGGTAAAAAGCTCTGGAGTGCGTGCAACGCAAGTAGCACCGCTCTCATCTCTAGGACATTGATATGCAGATGTATCTCGTGATCTTGCCACGTGCCTTGGACTGTCCTGCCGAGATAATGCCCCCCCACCCCATCTGGGAGGCGTCCGTGGTCACTATGGCAACCGGGATGGGTGGAAGAAGGGTTTTCCCCTGTCCAGATTGTTGGTGCAAAGCCACCAACTGAGATCCTGTTTGCATCTGTCCGTGAGCAAAATAGGGTGAGAAAGTGGACATTTTTGGAGAGACCATTGAGCAAAGAGGAGCCATTGAAGAAGTCTCATGTGCAATCTCGCTAGAGGGACCAACATAATTGTTGCTGCCATGGTCCCCAGGAGTTGAAGAACCCATCTTGCCTTCAATTTCCTCAGGGGCATTAGGGTGTGTACCTGTTGCTGTAAGACTCTGATCCTTTCCGACGGTAAAAATGCTTGCATTCGAACAGTGTCTAATTCTGCGCCTATAAAGGTGACACGCTGTGAAGGCAACAAGACAGATTTTTCCCAATTTAGTGTTATGCCCAACTGTTGACAGAGAGTGATGGTAGCATCCCTGGTTTGGATTAGTAGATGCCTGGTGGGGGTGGTAAGGAGCCAGTCGTTCAGATACAGAAACACTTGGAATCCTTGACGTCTCAAGTGAGCAGTCACCACCGCCATACACTTGGTGAACACCCTGGGGGCTGTGGTGAGACCAAAGGGCAGGGCTCGAAACTGGAAATGACTGGCTCCCAGACGGAAGCGTAGGTGACTCCTGGATGCCCTGTCCATTTTGACATGGTAGTAAGCATCCTTGCGGTCGATGGTGCACATACATACCTCCTCTCCCAACAATGGGAGAATAGATTGTAGTGTGACCATACGGAACTTGGACTTCTGTACATAGTTGTTCAGTTGGCTGAGATCTAATATGAGTCTCGGGTCCCCTGTTCTTTTCAGCACCAAAAAGAATCTTGAGTAAGTCCCTACTCCGACTTGTTCTGAGGGGACACGCTGGATGACTCCCTTTCCTAGCAGCTTTGAAACCTCTGAAGCTGCTTGATCCCTTCGACTGGGTGGAACATCCGGGATTTTTCTGACTGAAGGGGGGTGTGACGTAAAGGGAATGACATAACCTCTGGAAATTATTCGTAATACCCATCGGACCTGGGTGATGCTTTGCCTGGCTCCAGAGAAGCACAGTCAGGCATTCCATCAGGAACGAGAATAGGGAGAGCCGTGAAAGGAATTGCGGTCTCCCGAATTGCAGGGGGCCCCCCTGCCTCTAGGGCGGCGTCTCCCTGAATAACCTCCCCCTCCTCTGGAGGGGGACTCACCTTGTGCGGCAGGAAAAAACTTCTGTGATTTTTTGAACCACATCTTCCCACCCCGCTGGGCCTTGGGGTAAGGTCTAGAGGGAAGGGAAAATGGACCCCTACAGCAGACAGGGTCTTACCCTCTTGTTCGCACCTGGTGAGGGTGTCTTTCACTTTGGTTCTGAACAAAGAAGAATCATCAAAGGGGGCGTCAGTGAAAGAAGACTTGAAGGCCTCCACGAAATGACAAAGGCGCATCCAGGCTTGCCTTCTAAGGGCAACTCCTGAGCTTGCTGCCCTACTCGCTCCATCGGCTGCATATGAAATGAGCCGCATGGAGGAGCTGACGATGGAATTGAGGGCAGACACCTGGGCGTTACCCATCTGGGCCACCGCCTTAGGAACGTTACCTGCAAGAGTATCTCCTAACACCTTGAGGAGATCTCTCTGGAGACGAGTAAAATGAGACAGATAGTTCAGCGACCATAAGGTAAAGGTTGCTGATGAGAGGGTAAGCTTCCTGTACCGGTCCATGGTCCTAGACTCCTTGTTAGGAGGATGGACGGAGGAAGAAGTCTCTGCTACTTCCTTCTGAGTGGCCGCCACCACCATGGCATCCACAGGGACTCTTTTGGACAAAAACACCTTACCTGGGGGAGCAGAAAGAAACTTATTGGGATGCCTGGGTATGGGTTCCACAGAATCAGGGTTTTCCCACACCCTCCGACAAATTATATCCAGGAGCTCGTCGAAGGGTGGGGACACCCAGGAGGCGGAGGGCTGAGCACCAAAGGCCATAAGGAAGACCGACTCCTCCTCAGAGGGGGCCCTTGGACGGCCAGTCACCTCTTTGTTTCAATATCTCCAGGATGTCGGAGAAGGAAACATCATCAGAGGATGACTTGGGGGACCCCTCCAATTCCTTGAGGTCAGTATCCGAGGTGAGAGACTCATCATGTGAGTATATGTGCTTCCCTCTTGCACGTTTTCTTTCTAGGGGGCTCCTCAGGCACGAACTCTGAAGGGCCCTCAGAAACTTGGGGACCACTCGTGGGGGTATCCCTAGGCCTTGGTGCTCTGCCGTCTACGGATAGGTGGTGATCAGAGGCTCTCACCGGAGTGGTGGGGGACAGAATGATCGACACGCATGATGTAGCTGACGATCTGGCCAGAGCAGTCCGCATGGCCTCAAAGGAAAGGCAGCCCCCCCCCCCCCCGAGTCTGAGGACCGGCCAGCCTCAGAGACCATGACAGGAGTCGGGGTTCCTCAAGCAGAGGCACCGAGAGGGAGACTCAATGTCCAGAGATTTCCCCCTCGGGCCCAACTGAAGAATCCCGAGTCCCGAACCTCGTGGATGGAGACGACGGGGTCAGAGCCGGCATTGGTACCGATAGACCCGGAGGGGCCATCGGAACCGACCTAGGAACATCACACGGAGCAGAACACTCTGCCTCCGAAGACAGAGATGCACTCGGAGGAGGAATGATCGAAGAAGGTGTCAGGACGGGCTCCGGAGCCGACTGGGCCAGAGCCAAAAACAATTTTGCCAAAACCAGTGACTGGAGGAGCATCTGCACCACCCCTATCAACATCCACATCTGAAAGAGTCCTGGAGGATTTAGAGGACAGGGAGGGAGATCGAGATCTCCTCTCAGGTGAAACTGGTCTAAGTCTGGGCGATCGGCTCCAAAGAGGTTCCAATATAACTGGAGCCGACGCCGGTTCCATCAACACCGACACTTTCTGCGGCCCCGAGGACAGTGGAGCCGAGGAGGTCGAAGCAAGTTTTGTGACTTTCTCCAGTGGCTCCGAGGAAACTGAAGGAGCCGGAGATCTCTTTTTTGACTTGGAGGACTTAGATTTACAACTGGGAGAAGAATCCATGGCCTCTTCGAACGAGGGTTTCAAGAGTCCCTTTAAAATCAGCTTATTCTTTCTTTCTTGGAGCACTCTGGGACTAAAAGCATGGCAGAAGCTGCAGGACTCCTGCAGATGGATGGCTCCCAGGCAATAAACACAAACCAAATGTCCATCGGTGATGGACATCTTGTAACCACACTTGGAGCACTTTTTAAAACCCGAAGGTTTGTGCTCCTTGGAATCCTTGGTCATCTTTCAACAAGTAATCACAAAAAACCAACACAGCACAAGTCACTGTCTGACAAGAAAGGACACAGACACGCAAGCACCACAAAACGCGGGAACAAGTTTTGTATACTGCACAGCACACACGCAAACCTAAGAAGGAACACGCACTGAGACAATAAAGGCCAAAAACCTCTAACTAAAACGGTTTTATTGACCACGAATACTAAGGGGAAACAGACAGTAAAACCTCTAACTTAAAAGGTTTTAGCGCGAACAACACAGGACAAGAGGACTAAGTCCTCTAACTAAAACGGGCCTAGCCCGAAAGAACAGTTGGTGGGATACCACAAACACACTACCGAAAACCAATACAACACCAAATAGACAATAGCTATGAAAATAGCTTTTTGTTTATAAGTAATTTTCTCAGAATAACGAGAAAAAAGGGTACTTAGCCACAGCCAAGAGCGAGATCACGTCCGAGCTACACGAGCGGCAAACGAGATCTGGGGATATGGAGCAGTGCAGCATGGGATACCTGCTTAGCCCAGCAAATAGACGACTTCGAGCTAGAAAAGTTTGGCAGAGTCAGAGCCGATATTCGGCTCTGAACCCACGGGTAAGAATGTAGGCGAGATTGGACTACATAACATCTATACATTTCTTGGCATTGAGCATGAGCCCATGGCTCTGGCACCAAGCATCCGTTTCTGTAAAGCCCTTTTGTAGAGTATCCACATCATTTGGGGAGTCAATAATGGCTCCCAGTTTGCAGTTATCTGTGAACTTTGTTAGCCAGAGTGCCTTAGTGTTGGCCTGTACTTCATAGAAGTAGATGCCAAACAAGAGCGGTCCCAGGACTGAACCCCCAGAGGTACTCCACTTGTCTGGAGCTGGATTTGGAGTCTGCTACTTTTACAGTGTGGGTTCTGTCAGTAAGCCAGCTGGCAACCCATCGAGTGACATAGGTATTAATGCCCAGCTTAGTAAGTCTATCTATGATTCCAGAGTGGGGGGTGGTGTCAAAAGCCTTGGCGAGGTCCAGATAGGCTATGTGGATCACCTTACCCTCATCCATGGCTCTGGGGGCTGCTGCTTCTCTCTGATTGGGTGGAACATTAAGGATTCTTTTCATTCTTATAGGGGGAAATTTGGAAAAACGGTATGATATAACCTTTGAATACAATTCTCTGTACCTATGAATCTTTTGTTATGGATAGCCAGGCTCTTTGGTGCAGAGACAAATGCCTCCTGATGGCCTTCAGAGGGCAATGGTTGGGAAGCCGCTCAGGATTGCTGATAGTGCCTGTCCGAGTAGGAATCCAGGAAACTTTGGTTCTACAGGCCACCTCTGCTGCTGGGGCAGCATCCTCCATTTGAGTCCCCCTCTCCAACTAGCCTGGAAGAACTATCTCCTTGTGAGTATTGGAAAGGACCCAGGGATTTATGGAACTACATCTTTCTACCTCCTCATTGACTCTGGGAAAAGGGTCTTTGAGGGGTAAAAAAGTGTACCCCTACAGCAGGCAAGGTCTTTACTTCTTGTTCACATCTGGAGTTTGTCTCTCTTACTTTGGGGTCAAATAAGGAAGAGCCATCAAATGATACACTGATGAATGAAGACGTAAAGGGATCCATGAAGTCACACAGATGCATTCAGTCATGTCTCCTAAAAGCCATGCCTAAACTTGACACCCATGAGGTACCTTCCGCCGCATGGGTGATCAGCCTCATGGATGCATTAGATATCGATTGAAGGGGGGCCAGTTATGAGGAACTATCTTGGTCCGCGGCAGACATGGACCCAGAAAGAGATTTGGGGAGTTCTATACTCATGCCTCTTTACAATCTTGTAAAATATCCAAATAATTCAATCACCGCAGAGGAAAGATTGCTGAAGCATAAACATGCTTACCAAGTTTGTCCAAGGTCATGGACTCCCTGTTAGGGGGATGGACAGAAGAGATCTGCTCTGTTAGCTTTTTACTGGCCACCACCACAACAACGGCATCAAATGAAACACACATCCAGTGTGTCCTGTCCTTGGGAGGGGCTAACAATTCGTCTGAATGCTTAGGGATGGGGTCCACTGTATCCATTTCCTTCCACGCCAATCAAAAAATGAGATCTACAAGTTCATTAGCTGGGGGGGGGGGGGGGTCACCTAAGACGTAGCTGGGCCAGACCCGAAAGCCTCCAGGAACAATGACTCCTGTTGGGAAAGGGTATTGGAAGACTATCCACCTTTTTGTTTCAACAGCTCTAGGATGTGTACAAAGGAGACATCTTCAGGTGGAGATTGGGGGACCTTTCCCCTTTTATTGAAATCACTGTCATCCATGAGAGATTCCTCAGGGAAATCTCAATGCCTCCTTTTACATGTTCTCTTTCGAGGGACCTCATCAGGGGGATGGTCTGGTAAGGTATCAGAAGAAATGGGAGAGTCCTGATGGACTGACTGGAGACTTGAACAGGCTGGCTGACCCAGAGGCTTACAGCAAAAAAAAAAAAAAGTTGCCTGATTCGAGGGGAGTAGGGATGTCCTTCCTTTAGACAAATATAAGGCCCTTTCCATAATCTTGAAGGCAGAGCGTTTGGGGGACAACAAATATCCAATAGCCAGTATCTCTCGAACTGCCGGCTCCTGTAACCGTGGAAGCACTCCACCAGAGTTTGGAGTCAGATCTGAGCTGTCCAACGTCGAGGGTACTAGGGGCAGATATGGCTCTGAAAACTTCAGAGCCGATGCTAGACTCTCAGATCTGGCAGCTCCAAGAGTCCTCTGCCTCCAAAAAGCTCAGAGACAGATGACTATGGGAAGTAGCTGGAGTCAAAAAACAAACCGTCTTTGGATCTGAACAGGACACCCACAGGAATCTCAGATCTGAGGGCTCTGAAATAGCAGGGCAGATCGGAAGAGGAACCAAAGGGAAGTAGTCACAGGTAGGCTAACGGATCTGATGGGAGACTGAGTTTGGATTCCCCCCATCTGCATCTGAGCTCTTAAGAATTTTCTCACCATCCTATCCCACTTCAGCTTTAGATAAACTCCTGAAACACCTGAGAGAAGAGAAAAAGAGAAGAGGATGCAGACAGAGTTCTAGAATGCTTGTGGGGGAGAAACCTCTTAGAAAGGTGAAAGGCGCCAAGATGTTATTGGATTCAATAGGGTAAGAGGTGATCAGATCTGAGGCAATTTGGATTTAGGCACAGAGGGATCCAAAGTAGTCAGATCTGACTTTTTTGACAATTTTACAAGTGGGTCTGAGGAAGAAGCCAAACAGGAAGTGGGATCTGGAGATCTTTTATGGGATTCTTTACCTTTGGGAGCTAAGTAGGGCTTTCCTTTGTCCAACTTCTTAGATGGGGTTTGAGCTCCTGCTGAAGCAGAAGTGGAAGGTAAAAGACCTTTCAACAAAAGTTTATTTCTCCTGTTTGTGAGTGGTATGCAATTGAAACCAGCACAAATAGTACAGTCTGCTTCTAAATGAGCAGCACCCAAGCAGTATACGCATTCCCTACGGGTATTCGAATTTGGGATTTTATGCCCCCAGGTGATGCATTTTTTAAATCCAGTAGGTTTATCGGCCATATTGGCCTAAGTAAAACAGCAAGACTACAAAAAGAAGAAATAGTACAAGGAAAGGCTACCAACAATGGCAGAGAAGAAATATTCAGAAAAGGGTAGAAAGTTGGAATAAAGAGAGCAAAGTACAAGAGATGGTACTAAAGAAAAATACCAAATTAACGGTAAAAGAAGGGAAATTTGCTGTAATAGGGAAGATGGTGACAGAATTGGGAAAGACTACTAGAGTGTGAAAACACTTTTAGGAAAACTTACTAATTTAACCAAAGTTCACAAATTGCTCGAGAGTGAAAGGATCCTCATCTGCAGTGGCAAACAAGTTCTGAGATAGGTTAGGCAGGCAGAGCATTATAGGTAAAGAGGAGCTCAAAAGATTTAGATCAGAGGATCTGGTAGAAGCAGCTGAGTTGGATCCAAGGTCAGCTCTCAGTCCCATCAGCTGAGGAATGAATGAAAATTACATCAGATCTGTTCTTAAAAAGAAAAGTGGAGATTCAGACTTCCTAGAAGGAAAAAGGACTGCCAAGGTCAAAGAGGGAGAACAAGGTCCCTTAAACAGTCATTCCGACTTGTTGGAATGTCCTCATTTTCCTGTCCAGCTTCAGAATCTAGAATCTCAAGAAAAGAAGTCTCTCTCTCTCTCTTTTACTGGTAAGCACTTTACAAGAAGGATCAATAGTCTGAATTAAAGTCTGAGCCAGTCCTAGTAAACTGCACCTGACTAATGAAATTTGAGGAGTAGATACATGCTTAGTTTTATGCAGTGGTGGTACGGCGGTAGCGTTGTTACCTCACAGCAAGAGGTTCTCCCGTTCGATTCTCGGCTGGGCTTGGGAGTGCCTTCTGTGTGGAGTCTGCATGTCCTCCCCGCGGTTGGGCAGCGTTCGAAAGACATGCGTGCATAAATGGGCGTGCCTTCATTGAAGGTTGAGTGTCGAGCTGGCACCTTGGCATTTCGTAAAAATCTACTGCCAATCATTAGCGGACCTGAGTTCCGCTGTGGCGACCCCTTACCGGGAAAAGCCGAAAGACAACAACATACATGCTTAGTGTGGATGGGAGGAGAAATGGAGTAGGCATTATCCTGAAGGAACAGTATGCTAAGAGTGTTTTGGAGGTGAAGAGAGTGTCATTTAGAGTGATGTTTATGAAGCTGGAAATTGATGGTGTAATGATGAATGTTGTTAGTGCATATGCTCCACAAGTTGGGTGTGCGATGGATGAGAAAGAAAAATTTTGGAGCGAGTTGGATGAAGTGGTGATGACTGTACCCAAGGGTGAGAGACTGGTGATTGGAGCAGATTTCAATGGGTATGTTGGTGAAGGGAACAGAGGGGATGAGGAACTGATGGGTAGGTATGGTATTAAGCAAAGGAATGCAGAAGGTCAGATGGTATTGGATTTTGTGAAAAGGATGGACATGGCTGTGTTGAATACGTATTTTAACAAGAGGGAGGAGCATAGGGTGACATACAAGAGTGGAGGAAGATGCACACAGGTGGATTATATCTTGTGTAGAAGGGCCAGTCTGAAGGAGATTGGAGACTGTACAGTGGTGGCAGGGGAAAGTGTAGTTAGGCAGCATAGGATGGTGGTTTGTAGGATGACATTGGTGATCAAGAAGAGGAGGATGAGTGTGAGGGCAGCACCAAGGATCAAATGGTGGAAACTGAAAAATGGTAATTGTGAGGTGATGTTCAGGGAAGAGTTAAGACAGGCACTGGGTGGCAGTGAAGAGTTACCAAATAGCTGGGTAGCTACAGCAGAGCTAGTAAGAGAGATGGCTAGAAAGGTGCTTGGTGTGACATCTGGAAAGAGGAAGGAGGACAAGGAGACCTGGTGGTGGAATGAAATAGTACAGGAGAGTATACAGAGAAAGAGGTTGGCGAAGAAGAAGTGGGATTGTCAGAGATGAAGAAAGTAGACAAGAGTATAAGGAGATGAGATGCATGGTAAAGAGAGGTGGCGAAGGCTAAGGATAAGGCGTATGACGAGTTGTATAAAAGGCTGGACACTAAGGAGGGAGAAAAGGACCTGTACCGATTGACTAGACAGAGGGACAGATCTAGTAAAGATGTGCAGCAGGTAAGGGTGATAAAGGATAATGAGGGAAACGTACTCACATGCGATGAGAGTGGGTTGAGCAGATGGAAAGAGTACTTTGAGGGGGTGATGAATGAAGAGAATGAGAGGGAGAGAAGGTTGGATGATGTGCGGATAGTAATTCATGAAGTGCAGTGCATTAGCAAGGAGGAAGTAAGTATAGCTACGAAGAGGATGAAGAAAGTACAGTTTTGTACCTACCATAAATGTAGATGTTTGAGGATCCACATTGCTGCAGTCATAACCTGTGGGTAGTCCGCTGTCCTCGGTCGGCCCGAATACCAAAGAGTTAGGCTGGCGTCGGTCATGGTTGCCCGGAGCTGACGTCAGTACGTAGTAGTACTTAAGCGCATGACCGACGTCATATCCTCAGTCTTTCTTGCCCCAGATGTCAGAATGCCTTAAAAAGGAAAGTCCAGAACCAAAAAAGAAAATGCCCAACAACCACAAAGGAGAAAATAACAATTGTCCCAAAGGAACAACCACCACAACAACAACCCCAAACAATAGAGGGGAAGGAGGGAGGGAAAATAGGACTGCAGCAATGTGGATCCTCGAACATCTACATTTATGGTAGGTACAAAACTGTACTATGTTCTTCGTCTCACATTGCTGCAGTCATAACCTGTGGGTAGAATCCCAAAGCAAAGGAAAAGGGGGGCTGGCAAACTAAAAAGCATTAGGGGCTGCTAACATGCCCTGTAAGACTGCAGTGGCAAACCCAGCCCTGGACTTGGAATAAAGAGGGAGATGGTAATGCTTAGTAAAAGTGTGAACTGAACTCCAAGTAGCTGCTTCCAAAATATCTTTAGTAGCTACACCCTCAAAAAGCAGTAGATGTGGCAGTAGCCCTAGTGGAATGAGGTCTGATCCCAGCAGGAACATTCTTCCCATGATGAGAATAACAAAAAGCAATACAATGACCAATCCACTTTGAAATAGTCTGCTTTGAAACAGCTTTCCCTTGTGAACTCAAAGCAAAAGAAACAAATAACTGTTGAGTCTGTCTGAACTCCTTAGTTCTGCTCAAATAGTAACGTAACTGCCTGTGGATATCCAAAGAAGACTTCCCCCCCCCCCCCTATTTTGGGGATCAGCATAAAAAGTAGGCAAATGGATAGACTGGTTCAAGGCCACATTAGAAATCACTTTTGGCATAAAAGTAGGGTTAGTACGCAAAAAAACTCTATCCTTATGGAATATCAGAAAGGGTTCAACTGCCATGAGTGCCTGCAATTCAGATACCCTCCTAGCAGAAGTAATGGCCAACAAAAAAGCAGTCTTCCAAGACAAAAACTTCAATTCAGACGTAGCTGCAGGTTCAAAAGGAGGCAAAGTAAGCTTCTCCAACACAAAATTGAGATCCCAGGAAGGAGTAGGAGCTCTACGTGGGGGTCTTATATTTTTGCCCCTCTAAGAAATTGCTTAAACAAAGGGTGAGAAAATAAAGGAGGGTCACAATCATAGTGAGCAGAAATGGCTGCAGCATGAACCTTCACAGAGGAAAATGACAAACCCTTGTCTAGTAATTCAGTAAGGTACTGTAGTGTAAAACTCAAATTAGGCACCGAGACATCAAAGCCCTTTGTTGTGCTCCAAAGAAAAAATCTCCTCCATTTATCAGCATAAACTTTTCTAGTGCTGGGCCGCCTGGCTTCCAAAATGACATCTAAAACCTGTTGAGGAAGCTGAGATCCCACAGGCTCTAAAACAGAATACGCCAGGCCGTTAGATGCAGGGACTGCACCCTGACATTGAGCAAATGACTGCTTGACTGGTACAACAAGTGAGGAAGCTGTGGCAAAGGCCAAGGAGGCTCCTGAATTAAACTCCTCAGCAGAGGATACCAGTGCTGACGTGGCCAATTTGGTGCTATTAAAATCATGCAAGGCTTGTCCCGCCTGACTTTCAAGAGTACCTTGGGAAGGAGAGGCAGAGGAGGCAAAGCATAGACGTGAAGGTTGTTCCAACTGAAAGATAGAGCATCCACTTTCCAAGCTTTTGGGTGAAACATCTTTGTGCAAAATTTTGGTAGTTGGAAATTTAGAGGAGAAGCGAACAGATCTATGTCTGGAGTTCCCCAAGCCACTGTCAACTGTTGGAATACCTGAGGATCCAATTTCCACTCGTGGGGGTCCACAATTTGTCTGCTCAATACATCTGCTAGGGAGTTCTGTGCTCCTGGCAGAAACCGTGCTTGAAGAGTGATGTGCAAACTCAGAGCAGTCTCCCACAATATCATTGCTTGTCTGCAGAGAGGGTAAGAATGGGTTCCCCCCTGCTTGTTGATGTACCACATGACTGTAGTGTTGTCTGTTCGAATCAACACCTGTCCTGGGTGAAGTAGGCCCTTGAAAGCCATCAGGGCAAACTGGACTGCTAACATCTCCTTCATGTTGATATGCAAGTGCTGTAGTCTGGGAGGCCACGTGTCTTGAATCCATTTCCCATTGAAGTGTGCTCCCCAAGCCAGGTCTGAGGCATCCGTCGTTATGATCTGACTCGCCTCTGGTCGGGTCACAGAGAGTCCCTTGTTTAGGTGACATTCCTGTGCCCACCACAAGAATTCCTTCTGGATGCAAGGTATTATCTGAATGACAGTGTCCAAATCGTGGCAGTGTTGAGTCCATACACTTTTGAGATACCATTGGAGCTTCCTCATATGCAGTTTGGCATTGGGAAGTACTAGAATGCAAGATGCCATGAACCCCAAGGCTTGAAGGACTGTCCTTGCAGTCAGCCTGGACAGTACTGATAATTGCTGGAAGTATAGGTGAAGAGTTCTTTGTTTGTCCGGGGTCAGAAAAGCCATCTGAGAGGCTGTATTCAGTCTCACACCCAGAAAGCACATGTCCTGAGAGGGTACTAGACTGGACTTTATTTCGTTCACAGAATACCCTAGGCACCTTAAAACTGCCATTACATACTGTAGATGTTGAAGTAACTTGTCTTTGTCTTGAGCAAGAATCAGGCAATCGTCCAGATAAGGATAAATTTGTATTCTCCTCAGTCTGAAGAAAGCTATTACAGGAGCCAGAACCTTAGTGAACACCCTGGACGCAGTAGATAAACCAAAGGGCAATGCAGAGAACTGATAATGAGAAGTACCAGCCCGAAATCGCAGGAATCTCCTGCAGCTGGGCCTGATAGGAATGTGAAGGTAGGCCTCTTTGAGATCCAGAGTTACCATCCAGTGATCTTTGCCTAGCATAGGCAGAAGTTGCTGTAATGTTAACATCTTGAACTTTGGAATGTCTAGGTATGTATTGAGAATGGACAAATCCAGAACTGGCCTCCAAGTGTTTCCTTTCTTTGGCACTAGGAATAGACGAGAATAAAACCCTAGGCCTACTTCTGACGGAGGTACCACCTGGATTGCTCCCATCTGTAAAAGCAAAGAAATTTGTTCCTGAGCCTCCAGCCTTTGCTGAGGAGGTACATCTGGCATGCCTTTGAAAGGAGGAAAAGTGTGAAAATAAAACTTGTAGCCTTGATTTATTATGTCCAACACCCATTTGTCCTGGGTGACCAAATGCCAATTTTGTTTGAAAAGTGCCAACTTTCCTCCTAGAGGAGCTGCCAGAAAAGAAGGATCTGGCAGCTGAAGATACAGGTCATTGGGTCTGTTTACGAAAGGCTGACCCCTGCCCTCACCAGAAGATTGTGCAGGAGAACTCCAAGTCCTAGGTCTGAAAGAACCCTGAGCGTGAGCCCTGCCCCTACCACGTCTAGACCTGCCCTTAGACTGAAAATCCAAGAAGGGTAGGACCATCCTCTTGCAGGCCAATTCCTGCTAAACTTAGGGGCTGCACTTGCAAAAATCCTTAACCGTCTGCATAGACTTAGCTTTATCTTCCATCTTTTTCAAAACTCACTCCACAGGGGAACCAAAAGAACTTCAGATTGAAGAGGAGCATCCAAAATCCGAGCTTTAACATGCTCTGACAAATTTTGATCCTTAAGCCAGGCATGTCTACGAATAACTGAACCAGTAGCAGCCACCCTGGATGAAGCCTGAAGAGCATCGAAGCCACACTGCAAGGAATGTTTACCAACTTGATCTGAAGCATGAACCAAGTCCTGCAATTCCTTACACTCTATACCCTCAGATAAGGCATCTACCTTAGATTTCAATTGACCTAACAGAAAGTTCTGATACTTCAGCATATGAAATTGGCAATTTAAAGCCCTCATAGCTAACGTAGAAGAGATGTACACTTTTTTCCCCCACCTATCCAACGGTCTAGAATCTTTATCCAAAGGAACTGGATTCTTAACCACAGCAGCCCTGACACCCTTCGGCCCTTGAATAATAGTTTCCGGGTCAGCTCTAGAACTCTTATACAAATATTTATGTGCCTCTGGAACTCTGTAATACCTGTCTGGCTTGACAGGGGCAGGGGGTAAAGAATCAGGATTAAGTGAAGCTTCAGAAAAAACATCCTGAACAACATCCAAAACAGGGGGAATAGCCAAAGGCCTATATTGTGGCAAAAACAAAAATTCCCTAAGTCTTTTACGAGAATCTGAAAAATCCTGACCTTCCCACTTGAAATGCTCCCTCATGGAATGCAAGGTTTCAGAAAAGGAAAAATCCCCTGGAGGTGAAGCAGAAGGACAGGAATCCTCTGCATCCGAATCTGAATAGGGAGGAAAATCCTGAATATCCTCAGCTGAGGACTCAGAGTAATCTGAAGAATGCTCCATTCCCTCTAAATCTGTCTCCACCCTAGGCCTCTTCTCTGGAGGGGGCATAGAACCCCTAATCAAAGTAATCAAATCCTCTGCCATTTTCAACATATGTTTTTTAGGAACAGAACCCGAAGAACTAGGGCTATGGCCTGTACCAGTAAGACCAGGTTTAGCCTTAGCAGGGCCTTAGTCACTGAGGTAGAAGGCCTAATAACCTTTTGTAAGGATGGAACTACAGATACTTGAGAAGCACCCTCGGCCTGGCCTAACTCCTGAGAGGCCAACTCCTGCAAAAGTAAAGGTTCCCCCTGGGATTCAGCCAAGACCTCGGCTGGATCCACAGATTCAACCGTAGATTCCATAGAACCAGCGTCCGCAACGGACGACTCATCCGGTTTAGACCTTAAAGATTTATCTTTTCGCTTTTTGTAGCGGTGCCGGAGGATCCGGCGGCATGTTGTAGTTACACCGCTTACCGAAAACAAGCCTAGCACAGTCTAATCTACGTTTAATGGTGCGCTTATTAAATCTAGCTCAAAAGCGACACCCGACTACGTTGTGCTCAGGCCCCAAGCAAGGAATACAGAGAGAATGATAGTCCCTATGAGGTATCTGTTTCCCACAAGAAATACAATTATTAACTTTTTCTGACATCCGGATTAACTGAAGCAAGAAAAGACAAAAATTTTCCCCAACGGGGTACTTAGCCCAACTTGGTCTTCGGTCTGAAACTCTAAAATTGAAAATTTCAGAACGCCGAACGGCACTTGCAAACGCTGCTTCTGCTTCGGACCACGTGGCAAGAAAGACTGAGGATATGACGTCGGTCATGCGCTTAAGTACTACTACGTACTGACGTCAGCTCCGGGCGACCATGACCGATGCCAGCCTAACACTTTGGTATTCGGGCCGACCGAGGACAGCGGACTACCCACAGGTTATGACTGCAGCAATGTGAGACTAAAAACATCGGAAAGGCTGTTGGTCCAGATGACATACCATTTTTTTTTTTTAGTCAAAAAGAAAGGCCAACAGTGTTATTAATGACAGCCAGAGATGTGCCCAACATTCTGAGTCTTCTCTGTTCCCTCTTCCAGGATCAACAAGAGTGTCTCTCCCTTGCCCCTTAAGGGGACCTCATCAGCCTTGGTGGACGTGGCTAACCTCCAGTCCACAGCAGCTGGACGTGCTTCACTACAGACATTCTGGATAAAAGACGGGTAGTCTGAGGAACAGATATAGCCACAGCAGACTCGCCCACCTGCGGCTGAGGCAAACTGCTAGCCTGCTGTGGTGGCAAAGGCTGTTTGCTTAACTTTCTTTTTGTGGCTGTAAGAAGGACCAACCACGCGACTGGTAGTTTGTTCTATGGGCAAGCTGAAAATGCTCCATCTTCTCCCAAGGAAAACATGCAGCAAGAGCAGGTAAAAATGTAAAGCCATCAAATAGTTATAACCCCCCAAAAGTAAAATAAACACAAATTCTCAAAAAAAAAAAAAAAAAAAAAAAGAAAAATTTATCAATTACTTTACACAACTTTTAAATGAACATGAAAAAAAGTGCACTCTCACTTATGTACAGTTAAGTCTTGTGACAGTCTGTTAAAAGAAACTCCTACACAGGAAAAGTACAAAGAAAAACACAAATGTTTAAATGCGAGCCCCACCCCCCCCAACAAAACTTACCTGCCCAGCAAAGGAACAGCACAAGGCAACTTTTGATCCTCAAAAGCCTGGACAGGAGCACTCTCCAACTGCAGGAAAGCTTAGAAGGGCTTGAAGCTTAAAGCTGTTTTTCAGTCAGCTCAGCTGACAGTTTAGGCCCATGGAAGGTGCCCTGAAGCACTGAAAGCTGGCCAAGTGTTAAATTCTTGGCAGGATATAACCCCATATAGCTTAGTCTACTGTAGCAGTAATCAATATGATGAACATCAGACAATGAAAACAACCACAAGATAATGGCGCACATACAACACTCACAGCACAAGCAATAAACACAATGAGTTAAAAGCAGCACAAAATGTGGCTGTGGAAAAAATATACATATATATTAGCATGCACAACTCTGGATCAACAATGGGATTAATGGAATAAAAACATGAGCAGACTACCAGAGATCTCAAAAGTAAATGGATACAGTATACCACACAAACACTGAAAGGTAACATATCTAACAAAGATCACCACAAGAGAGAACATCTTAATTTAAATATAGCACACAGGTTAATGACAGAACATGAGAGGCAAGATGAGAAATGAGGGGATGATGTTACAGAAACACTTCCAGTAAGAAGGCCCACGGTAATTGTTTAAAGCTGTCACATGAACTGGAAATGAAGAGGAACAGAACATTTCTGCTCAGGATATGCTGCAGCAGCACACTGGCAAAGCATTCTGAGCTTCAGGGGCAAAGGTGCCATTACTTCCTCAGGCAAATTTAAGTACAGGGATTATAATTAGATTTTTAACAGATTATGGTAGGAAATATACATGGTTAGAAGAAATAAGCAAAGAAACTCCATGTATGACATGTAAACAGGCCAAGATCTTAAAACACCTTGATGTACTGGAACTCATACTGACAAAGGTAGAAGGCTCTAAAACCTGATTAGAATAGAGTGAGAAGTAACACTCATTTATGGGCTAATGGTGGAAAAAATTACATATGTCATATGCAACACTAATTCTTTAGGGCCATCTGAGAAGTGAATGGCCTACAGAACTAGACATTACACAGAAGCTCTGGTAGCAGCAGTAAACCTTTACCTCCTAATCAAAAGACACAATTGCTACCCTAAACTAAGGCCAACAAGCATGTGGTTTGCCAATACCTCCTAAATATATGTGCAATAAGCTGTTAAAGGAATAATGAAAAATGATGGGCACCCATGCTGTTAACATGTCATTTATAAACAGATAATACTGATTTTGACCTATATGCTCCTAATTAAAGCAGTCTTAAACTTCAGTGCTTGGATTTGGGCCGTGTTTAGGTACACCATATTATCCTAAGGCCAGCAAGTGTTAATGTAATACATCTGAGAGGCTCCTGCCCATACAGCAGCCATGTCTGCCACCGTCAAGAAAGGCCATGCCAGTTGCAAAGAACAGAGAAAGCAGACATGGCTAAACACTTAAAAAAATCAAATTGTGTTTATGTGGATAGGGATAAATCAGGACATACAGAAATGCCGATCTAAGCCTTCCAAATACTATTTACTACTTTAAGAACTTTAGAATGATCTCCCTTCTCATTTATATCTATGGTGGGGTAACTACCATGGGAATTATTACGGTTACACCCTCCATACACCTTCTGTATATGCTTTGTATGTTATAACAGAGCTCAGTCCCACATTCCGAATGGTAAGTAATATTTAACTTAATTTCCATTTTACGAATAGCACACTGTTCTGTACTACTTACCTTAGTGTCTATGATAACTTCACATTGTCCATTAACATCTGCTATGCATTTACTGTTGTCAAAGTTATTCATCTTGTTTTGGTAAATCTTACTTGCAACACTGAGTTGGCACTACATGACTTGCATCCTACACATGTACATGCATTATATATTTTATACATACATGCATTATATATTTTATACATACATACATATATATCTATAAACATTTTTTACTAATATGGAAGCATCTTGCACTATCCCTTGCATATCTTCATCACTTAGGTCTGACCAAAAAGTAGTCTTCTTCAAAATAAAACTGAAACCAGAGACACCTTCACCCAAAGTACCTTTAAAAATTTCTTTAAGAGCTTACCTATTCCTAAGTGATACATTGGCAAGCTTCAAATCCCCAGCAAACCCAGTAAACTCCACCGAATAAGCAAAAAAATGTACATCACCACACTATACCAGCATGTAAATAGCTGCACAGATGCAGCTAAGCCCCATAGGACCAACTGCAGAGCAAACCCCAGAAACAAGCCCATGTGGTGGAATCACAATATTAACAAACTTTATGATAAAAAAAGAATGCTGATCAAAAGTAAGAAGAGTAATACCTAGAATGTTAGAGCCCTTGTTATAGAAACAAAACTCAGGAGCTTAATAAAATCCAACAAAGCCAAGTTTGAGGCTAAATTAGCTATCTAAGCCAAAGACCATCACAAGGCATTTTTTAGTTATGTTCATAATTGTAGAAGCACAAACCAATGCAGCAATTATTTCAGTTGACTGTGAACGATGTTACCTACACTGAGGGTGAAGATACAGATAAGGGTGAAGATACAGCTAACCTACTGGCTGATAAATTTAGCTCTAACATACTGCATCGATGGGTGCTTACAATATTCCAGGATATATCATATAGCAAGAGGCACAGTTTAGCCACACCTCTAACACTGATCAAATCTCAGCCTCCACACAGGTTTTGTACAAGCAAATAGAGAACAGCCATTCCCCTGAATAAGGGAGGACCTTCCACAGACCCAAGCAATTGCAGACCTACAAGTCTGACCAGCTTCATATGCAAAGCCATGGAAAGACTTATCATGGAGTTAATCAAATCTGGATACAGTGAAACACTAGATCTGTTTCAATTTGGATTTGTCAAGAGCAGGTCATGCTTACTCAACCTGGTAGAATTTCTGAAAAGGTCACCAAAGCAATAAAAGTAAAATGGTACAAACCTCATACTTGGACCTGGCCAAAGCTGTTGACACAATTTCCCAGTTAGGCATAGTAGAAAAGCTAAACAAACTGGAAATAAGCCCCTATGCCACCCGCTGGATTGCCAATTGGCTCACAGATAGGATGCCGATAATCAAAATGGGGGAAGTTACCTCCACAAAGAGACCAGTCACCAGTGGAGTCCAACAGGGTTCTGTGCTGGGACATCTCCTGATTGGCATCTACTTTTCTGAAGAAAAAGCCATTACCAAAGGACTCTGCCTAAGTTTCCAGATGACCATTAGCCTAGTGTACAAACATCAAACCATGTGCTGTAGGTTTACCTCTCAACCTGCAAACACTAAAAATAGGAACACAAGCCCTTGAAAATTAACATCCAGCTAAAACTCTGGATGACTTATTAACATAAAATATCACTACCAAATAGCACATAGCTTCCTGCTTCCAGCAGAAATGTGGGATACTATTTTAGAAACACATCAGAGTGCAACAAAAATAATGGAAAAGTTAAGCATTTTATAAGACAGACTGTAAAATCTGAAAACTTCAGTGAACTATGCAGCAAAATTCATCGACTCAAGGTCATGCATTTTTTACTTTAGAAAATGGGAGTTGTAAGATTTGTGTCCCCTTTCTTTAAATTATTGTTGCCACTAGTATTTCAGTCACTTAATGTGGTTTTCTATATAACAGACAGCTTCAAATATCATATCTGATGATATTTAGATAAATCAAGCCATAAAATAGGGACAGACTGCCAAAAGCAGGGACATCCTAAATCAAATCTGAAATATTGGCATATTCCTTCAAAATAGGGACAACTGAGAGGTCAAGCTATAGGTTAAGGACAAAAATGTGGCCAACAGTCTCTCAAAATGGGTACGACTAAAACAGGCTCATTATAGTTAGCATGGCAAAACTCTACACAATCAGCTAATCATCAAGTTAAAGCAAGTCAGGATACTTTGCTTCCAAGTTCAGAGCTGAGAAAGATGGTTCAGGGCTTTCAAAGATACAACTGGTTGCATTTATGATTGGTTCATGCAAAATCTCAGCTGTATGTGGACATTCAAAGGAATGCAGTAAATATTTCCCTTTTCTGGTATAGGGCATAAAGGAGGATGTCTGTTCTAAGGACCACTTTTGCTTCATGATAAAATTATGCGTGTTTTACTGAAATGGTCTAACTCCAAGATTCTCTTTGCTGAAGCTATAGTTACAGAGAGAGTTTTCTAGGACAGATAATAATGGTCTACCAAAGTGGAAAATCTGAAAAGAAACTGGTGAGCTTCTCGTAATACAAAATGCAGTTTCCAAGGAGGCCTAAGTTGGAAGGCACCCTTCAGAACAACCTTGCTTATATTAAGGTATGCCAGAAGGCTAAATGGAAACAAGTGGAAGCTGAAGAACGCCACCTTGTTCAACTTAATGGTGGAGCAGCATGTCTACATAGGTTCATAGGTGGTTACCAGGCTATTAGCCCAGGAGCCATTTTAATAACAGTCAAGCCTATCTCAAATAAGTCAACAAATAAGCTTACCTCAAATAAGTCAGATAGATATGCCAAAACCATGAGGGTCACTGCTGCAAGTGGCATAATGTCTTTCAATTCAGCCCATTTACAGAAGTTTAGCCCCTTGTCCTTATAGGTCTTCCTGGTAGAAGCATGCTAACTGCTTTCTGTAGAAATTCTGGATTACTGGCTATAACTGGACCTGGAAAGCCATATGATTAGCTTCAGGTAGTGCAGCTCTGAATCTGCTTTGTTTGATGGGTGATACAGCAGATTTGTGAAAACCGTGAGATGAAGAAGGGCATATATTATGTAGCGCAGAAGCAGAAGGAACCAAGCTTGCCTGGGCCACAGTTGGAAAAAGAGAATAACAAAGGATTGATGTGTCCTCTTCTTCTGTAAGAATCCAGTCATTACATGAAATTGACAATGTCAAAGTTGACCAATTGGCAAGTCTTTTACAAAAGCATTTTATGATTGGACATTTGGGAAGGTACTAAGAATAAATAATGGTGACATTTTGTATTTGATTAAGGTACGAGGCAGTCACAGGTGGAGTTCCCTACATGTGGCGCTGCTTTTCTATGGTTTGAAAAAGAGATCATTTGTACATATCTGCTCAGTCTGACAGTGAGTTTTCTTCATCCTGGATATGCACTGCTGTTAGAAAGTGGTTCAACTGTAGTACCACTGCCAAACTCTGATGGTTCTGCAGCAGAGTGGAGAGGAGTAACTGCTTCCTTGTTTGCTGATATACCATACCACTGCCCAGCAGCTTGTATGAACTGCAATGGTTCCTTGTGGTCATTTGTTTTGTAGTGCTATTAGCGAAAGACTAATTGCTCTGATTTTTAGTTCAGAGGTATGGAAGGAATTCCATAAGGCATCACACACCTTGGATTTTCTACTCAATGTAGTGCTACCCCACCTTAGGACAGATACATCTATAGTGACTGTGGATGCATGGGAAGGGAACCTGGAAGGGGTTGCAAACTAAAAGATTTAGTTTACAGCTACCAACTTCAGGTGCACACTCTGCATCCTGGAGATTCTGATACTCTGCCTAAGTAGCTGGTGATGCTGGGACTATGCACTCAAAATCTCCATTATAGCATTCTCACATGTAGTCTGATATGAGACACCATACATAGCTGCTGCCATATATCTTGTGGCTCTGAAACAGGCCTCTGCTACAGCTGATGGCAAAGGCAGCATGTCCCATGTTCTGACTTGAAGTGTCTGAATCTATCACTTGGAAGATAAGCTGTTTATAGACTGATAACTACGGTGAATAAATCAATACATTTTGTTGGAAGAACTGGACATTGGAATTTTCCAGATTGACTGTAATCCCTATAGAGCTGAAAAGTTTGACCAGAGACTCACTACTGATCCTGTGCAAAGTTACAACCATCGAGGCATAGAGAGATCTTCGCATCCTGTTGTGTCTAATGAGCTGCTACTACCACTACATAGTTAACCTGGGGACAACAAGACCAATGGGCAAACTTCTGAAATGATCATGACTTGTCCCTTCCATGGAGGTGTATAGACCTGCATCCAGGAGGTCCAAAAAGCATATCCAATTTCTCTGCGACACAGGCAGAATATTTTGCCGTTTGTTTTCTTTAGCAAAAAAATATGGAGTAGCATACTTACCTTTTCTGCTATCATGAGACCTCTTGAATTTTATTTATTTATTTGTAAGAGGTTCAGTACCTTACTCCTTTGCTGCCACTTGCTGTTGACATGGTGGGACATCATCCCACGTCATTCCTCTCCATAAAGGGGGTAATTCCACTGATCTATCAAACTACCTGCCTATTGCCATTCTGTCACCTCTGGGTAAAATTATGGAAACATGTATCCATAAGCAACTCTTACATTACCTCAATCTGAACAATCTCCTAGCCCCCCTCTCAGCATGGATTTAGACCCCCACCATAGTACAACCTCAGCCCTTCTTTCCTTCTCTCAGACAATAAATCAAAATCGTAATAAAAACAAGCTCTCCCCTGCCCTCTTTCTTGACCTACCCAAGGAGTTTGACATGGTAAATCATCAACTACTCCTTTTCACACTAAAAACTATCGCCATAGATAACCTGGCAATATGCTGGTTTCAATCCTAAGTGGCAGACAACAAGCTGAGCCATGGAAGGATAGCCTATCCTCCCTACTGCCAATCACCCTTGGAGTGCCTCAAGGGTCTATACTAGAACCTCTTATTTTCCATCTCCATACAGTCATCCCCAAAGCAACCTGCATTCAATATGCAGATGACTTTACCCTAATCTGTTCTGCCACCTCCCCGACAGACCTACAAGACCTTATCCCAAAATACCTTTAACAAAGTTGAAAGCTGGTTCACTGACCGGCATCTCTATTAAATCCAAATAAAACAAAACCGTTACTCTTCATCCACACTCGGAAAGTCCCTTTGTCATCATTTACCATAACATCCAACAATGGCACCATAAATTCCCCATAATCTAATACAAAACTATTAGGTGCAATAGTCTACAATAACCTTAAGTTTGATGCCCACATCGATAGAACCATTAAAACAGTCAATAAGAAGCTTGGCTCTTTATATAGGATTAAGCCATTCCTAACCCCAACTGCTAGGACAGTGACTTCCCCCATACACATTTACTATCAAGTCTTCTTTATGCCTCCTGATTTATACAAACTTAAGTAAATCTGACCTCAATAAACTCAATAGCTGCTATAATAACATAGCCAGATTTGCCACAGGTTCAGCATATAGAACACACCACAGTCTTAACCTATGATCCCTATGCTGGCCATAGTTACCCTCTCAACTGCAGTATAACCAATTAATAGTTGCTCACAAAGTCCTCAGTCAGCCCGAAAGCATGCCCATACTCAAAAATATAATCACCGCCTAGAGTAACCTAACTCCGCTCTTCTGATAAAATGCTAGTACAAACTGTTAAATCCAATAACTTAGCTGGTGAGTCACTATTTTCCAACTCTGTTGGCAAAATCTGGAACCTACTCCCTGCTGAACTTACAGCAGTTCACTCCATTATCCAATTTATAACATCTCTCAAAACGCACCTAAAAATTCACTGGTTGTGCTCCTGTACAAACCCAGACTAACCTACTCAATATTCACTTTGTATGACTACATTCCCTGGCTACTTGTAGAAAAGTCTTACAAAAAGTCTGAAACATTAGCCGTCTCACTCTAACATATTATACTAATGAATTATATGCTACCTTGCTCAGCTTTGTACTACTATAACTATTTATGTTCTAATATGAGAATTAATAACTGTAAATTTTTAAGTATGTATTCCAACAAATCTGGAACATGTATCTATATGTAACTGTATAAAAAACTGCAACTGTTAAGTCTTTCCCCGGGCCTCCGCTGAAAATGGACCTGTATCCAATCGGACTTTCCCAGTTAACAAATGTAAAATAAATAAAATAAAAAATCTATACATAGCAGTGATGTTGTAAACGGGGGACTGATGAATGGGATAATATACCCTTTCGATATCAGCCCCCTAACCCAACTGTTCTTGGTGACCACTGAGGCAGATGAAGGGACAGGTGACCCCCCCCCCCCCAACAAATGGGTTCAAAGGGAAGAGTTTGAGGAAGGATTTAGGAGTGCTGCTGTCTGCAGACTCACTGTAAGTAGTGGCTGCCACTTCCAGTGGGTGTATGACCTTGCTGGAATTGACCTGGCTGACACTGGGCCCTTTCCAACTGGTTCTGCTACTATCCTCTTCCTTTCCAGTATTCGCCTACTAGTTCTACTTGGGGGTCTCCCCCAGAAATGCAGCAGGCACTGGCTCCTCTTCCAACTGTTGTAAGAATGATGCAAAGAAAGAAAATTTACTCCCACAGCCATACAAGTCTTGGTTTGCTCTTCTATATCCTTAGAATGCCTCTCCACAACATAAGGAACCCATGCAGATGACCTTGGCAAGCTACAAAAAGTTAGTGTATGAGCAAGGACTCTATGTACAGAACTATGCCAGACCCTGCCAATCACTGCAGACAAAACAGATCATAAAAGCTGGTGGTCTTTGAGTAGGACATGGCCTGGGCATTGAGTTTATCCTCAAAATGTTCCATTCAGTAACTTCTCTCACAGGCAGTATTTCATCTGAAAGATCCCATTGGAAATATGAGATAACTCAATGTTCACATGAAAAGTCTGGTGGACATGAACACATGCTTAGTAAAATTATCCATGTTCATATAGTTCCTAGCCAAGGGAAGGACAGCCCGACTCTGTGGAGTTAAATCCTTACACAGGATGTCTACAGAAACAAAGTCAGGTCTTGGAAATGAGAGTTTGCCAGATCCTGCAGTCTCAAACATGCAGAAAATGTTACTCACCTTATGGAGGACTGGGGCTAGTACATCCAGGTTGTCTGCAAGTAATACTGATGCATATCTCTGAGATTGCCTAGTAGAATGAGACCAACTGCAGGAGAAAAAAAAAACACTACAGGCTTGCTGCAGGTCTCTTCTGGGGGTGGGGGTGGAATATGATCTTCTCTTCTTCCTGCACTATAGGCAGGTATCCCCCAAACTTCAGATCTTCAGGAGGAGATCCCAAAGAATGCATTTCTTCTTCTTCATCCAGATCAGCTGCAAGAAGTCCAGAAAAGACTCCAATGGCTTTCTTTTCTCACTGTTTTTTATGTAATCTTTTTGGAAGGGTGTCTGATTAACAAATGAAGATACCCTATTTGGAAAATGTCTTTTGGCAGGCTGCTGAAGCAAACTGGGCTGAAGGAAGGCCTGTCTGCTGCAGGGATCTGTGGATACGTCTGAAAGCTTCACAGTATACCTGCAATGTAGCTTGCTTACATTAAGATAAATTACAACAAGACCTGTGCCAACACATAAGTAGGAGGGTGCTAGTAGTATCGTGTGTCATAGATGTTTAAAGTGGAGACACTTAACAGCCATATCAAGCAACCGGATTGTTGACAATGGTAAAATGGATGTCACGAGCAATGGCCTCATGTAACTCTGTACTGCCAATGTCAAAGTACATCAGAGGCAGCAAGTATGGCATCATGTACACACAGAGAAGCAAGTATAGTGCATGAAAAACTGATCCTAAGAGTCATGTATTTACAGTTACTGCTATCAGGTTTTGGTACAGGCACAGAAAAGGAGACAGAGACATTCGTGCTGGCCTAGTAAATAAAGGCCTGCGTACCATTAGCTTGGGGATCAGTGTAAAGGGCTAAAACTTACTGACAGAACCCACACTGTAAACGTAGCCGACTCCAAATCCAGCTCCAGACAAGTGGAGTACCTCAGGGTTCAGTCCTGGCTCTTGTTTGGCATCTACTTCTCTGAAGTACAGACCAACATTAAAGGACTCTGGCTAACAAAGTTTGCAAATGACTGCAAACTGGGAGCCATTACTGAATCCCCAAATGATGTAGATACTCTACAAAAGGGCCTTACAGAAACAGATGCTTGGTGCCAGTGCCATGGGCTCAAGCTCAATGCCAAAAAATGTAGTTATCCCCTTTGGGAAAAAACATGCACTTGTGAATTACCACATAGCTGGCAGTACACTAAATAGTGAAAGTGTGATAAGAGACTTAGGGTCACAGGTGGACAGTGGTCTCACCTTCGATAACCACATCGCCACAACAGTCAGTAAATCCTTCTATGTGGCACACATCACTAAGGGATTTTCATCCAGGAAAAAGGAGGTCATTGTCCCACTGTACTCATCCCTCATTAAACCCATTATAGAATACAACACCCCATTTGGTATGTACCTCTCAAGACATCTGCAACAAATGGAAAAGTCGCAGAAATACCTCACTAAAAGAATCACAGGCCTAAAGCAGATGCCCTATGCTGACCGCCTTAAAAAACTCCAGCTATACTCTGTCACATATCGTCTACTCCGAGGCGATCTCGGCTTAACATATAAGGCCAGGTCAAACCCAGAGCTGTTGGACATGCTACACCTAAAGAAATCCCAATCCATCAGAGCCACACACTCCAGGGATCTAAACCTTGTCATCACAATAAACAAAACATGCTGGAGGGATAGGTTCCTGACCCACAGACTCCCCAGACTCTGGAATAGACTGCCCAAACATGTCAAGCAGAGTGCCTCTTTGACCCTCTTCAAAAGGAACCTTGACGATTGGATGGGAGAAAGGAAATTCACCCCGGGGATCACGTTAGTCGCCCTGCTAGACAGGGGTCCAGGGAAGTAAACAGCCAGAGAATTGTTATGGTTAGGCTTGTATAGGCCCTAGGGCTGGATAGCCTAGTACCAACCTATGAACCTATAAAAAAAAAAAATACTGGCAACAAGGCAATATGCGACTCCAGGACCAAAAAGGACAGCATTTGGCCTTTATGCAACTTCTCCCAGTGCCCCAAGAACAAGAGGACAAGATAGAGAGCTGCACATTATTTTGCACATTGACAACTGCTTCATTACATTTCAAAGCAATGAAGAAACAACATGATTTAAGGTGGGTCTAGATGAGGCGGAGATGGTGAGTAACTTATTCCCATCCTATAAATTCTGTTGCATTATTTTTACTTTCTTAGACTCCACAACTGTAGTAACTCTTGTGCTTACAGGAGGCTTCTCTTTTCATTGAAAAATTATCTGGAGTTTCTGTTCTGGCTGGGTTTGGAGGGCACAGCAAAGCTGACAATTTGGTATCAAGATCCACAGGAGATCCTGGCTATGGCTTAGGAGAATTGCCAGATCTTTAAATAAAAGGTGTTGGGCTTTCCTTCTTTCTCTGTGCCTCAATCACAGCAATTATTATGTCCTTCACCTAAGCAAATCAGACCTTGTTTGTCTTCACTGGTGGGAGACACAGCTCCACCACAGGCACGCTTTTTAAACAGTGGTTTTGGTGTTTTAGACTGCAAAGGTCCAAGCCTACTAACATTACAGGGAGAAAAATCCAACATATAAGAAAAAAAATACATTTAAAAAGAGTAGAGGAAATAGGAATAAAGCACCAATCACATTCAAGTTCCCACATGCAATTGTTAGAATGAGAGCAGCTGCAGAAAATTGTTTTCCCCAATTTTCTACAAGACAGTCTAATGTCACTTCTTACACAGCAACGGTTTTAAGTGGCAAAAAAGAACTGGAGACTGAGGGACAGTGATGTACAATGGGAAAGAAGGGGAGCAAAATAACCTGATAAAAATTTCTGGGTCTTTCTTTCCCCCGTGACTACCAATCATCATGCCTTCCCAGATGTAGACAGGTACACTCTTTTCATGGTTGTGTGGAATCACTCTACAGATCCACCACAGTGAGAGTCTGTATGGGTGGCTGTCATTTGGGCAGATATTGGGTGACACCTGTACTCTTGCTGATGTTCCAGCAATCGTCAGCCTTTCTATTATGGCTCTAACCCCACCTTCATGGGGTGACATTCACACCTATGTTATTAATGCTCCTTCATGTCTGCACATGCTCGCTCACTTGCAGTTGATGGCAACGAAACTACCATCACCATCTTGGCGGCCACAGTTCAAGCCATGCTCATACTAGTTCCTGCTTTAGATTACTTGTGAGACTTTCACCTCACACAACCAGTGTCAGGCAAAGATGGCTGGGAGACCACTTACTTCCACTCCGAAGAGAGGCACCACCTATGCTCTCTGTCAGCCCCTCAGTTGGCTGACCTAGTACTTAAACCCAAATTGCCTGATTCGTCATAAGGGTTTTATCTAGTTACATAACTGAGATGCCAAGCAGCATGAGAAAGTCTTATCAGCCGAGTAGTCCAAATGCTTGTGGCATGCTGCCCTGCTGGTTACTGAAGATGGACTATTCTATATCTAGTAGCTCCTAGCTAATAGTTAATTCAATAGGCCTCAATGATCTAGAGGTCATGACCTGAATTAAATAGCACACACAAAAGGCCATACTCATTTGTTGCAGGAATTTTATCATTATTGGGCAAATCTTCTGAAAAATTAATCAAAAATGGAGCTTAACACAAAACTCGAGAGAATAACTCTAAATGCAACATAAAGCTACAATAATAAATGATGGAAAAAAACTGAGAAAGGCACTGAGGCTTTTCACCTCATGGAATCAGGTAATGTCAGCATGTAATGTTAGACTATACAAACCTCTGGTAAGCAATTAGGCAAGAAATGTTTCCACAGGAGCCTTTTTGCAGGCAAGATTTTCACATAAAGATGCCTCAATAAACAGAAGCAAAATAATATTAAGCAACATGATCAGCAGAGCTCAGCAAGAGAAACACATTTGGATTAATCGCTGCCTGTAGTTTTTCAACTATACAAAATAAAAAAAAGTTGTTTCAACAATAAAAATCCCATAAAACAGCCTTATGTTGTATTCATTCATACCAGGTGCAGTACTATAAAAGCACCTCTATCATTACCTGTTAAATGAATTCCAGTAAGTAGTCAAAGCAACACAAAAACATTTGCATAAATATTAGGAAATCGTGCTAAACATACTCATTTAGAAGGGCTTTCAAATGGAGCTGTAAGCTGCGCACAGCAGTACAGAGGTTGTTGAGGTCTCCTGACTTCTGTTTTGGCTTCATACATCGTTCAGATTTAGAATAGTGCTGGGCTTCAAAGTACCGGTGAAACTCGTAACTCCGTTTGAGCTCTGCCAGACAGACAGAGAGAGTCTGAGGTAGATTCTTGGTTACATCAGACAGAACACGATAAGCAAAATGTTCTGGTGACATCATGGTCTCACAAGATTTAAGGGCTGGAGAGAGTAACAGGGCAAGCCGTCTGAAAAACTCTGAGCTCTGACCAATCCAAAGCTGATAAAGTACCTGTTACAAAAATAAAATGCACAAGTTCTTAATTCGGTATATGGAAATATTTTTAATTAAAATGATATTCTACATCTAATCATAAAGGAAAACACACTACATCAACCAAAACTGGGTTCAGCTAAAGGAAACAAATGTAAAAACATGTGACATTAAGGTTTTGTCCTCATTCACTAAAAGAAAGAAAAACAGAAATACTTTTAGGTTACCACAGGCAATCATCCTAAAACTGTTGGAATTTATACATACATGGAGATAGCAGTAATGTGCAACATTAATGAGTTCACTTAGGATTTGTAAAAGCCGTGCACACTCACTCAGTGAAGACAAAAATCCAATCTTATGGAATAGCAGGAGATGACAGTCCTTCATGTCTTCCAGGAAACTCACAGTACTTTGTTTCAGAAACAGTCAAGTGTTAACAAGAATACCCATATAATAAGCTGCCTGGTGCATAAGGGCATGTTTATGAGGAAATACTATTCTGGCAGACTCAAGTACTCATGCACACTGCAAGATAAATATATACTTGGTGGGCCTGTAAATCCAAATTTTCTAGCAAGAAAAACAATCCTTTTTTTCTTTAATACGGCAGTGCAGAAACCACAAAACTGCTATGAAAAAAATGCAACAGGACTCTACCATCAATGACACAGATGGATTTCTACCTAGAACACCAGCAACATGGTTTGAGAGAGACCTGAAGGTTAGTTATGCATAGATGAACTGAATACTTCCTGAAGGGCATGGACTGCTACTACAGAATGAATCCTACACAACACTGGATGTATGTCACCCCCCCCCAAATAAAAATGCATTTTCTCAAATTCTCAATAAAATCAGGGACAATGCACATTTTCTAAGGCTACACTGCTGCATGCTTTGCTTCCTTAAGTAATAAGAGCACAAAAACTTCAAAATGCTATTCTACCATAGTACATGTTGTATTCTGCTAACAATAGCATTGCAGCCATCAGTCCTGGGTTAATAAAACACTTGATCTAGGTCATCAGGATAAAGTCATAAAAAATATGAGCTAGGTAACCAAAGTTTGATTAGTGGCTTGGATGGCATGGGTGAGGAGAGGAGTGATACAACTTTACTAGCTTGCCCCTCCACAGAGGGAGAATGTGGAAATTTATGCTTGGAGTGTACATTCCCATGAAAGAATCCCTAATGGAGACTGAAGAACTCACAGAAACACTGGCTTCAAGGGGAGGGAGACAGGAATGTCCTGAGGGGTTACGTCAGCTGTGGAAATAAGTGACATGCCTTCACTAATGCCCACTGGATGAGGAACCCTGAGGACTGTTACTATGCACGCACAATGATGTTAGGGCAACATAACAGGAGGGACCAAGTTCCTGCCTAAATGATAGCCCCTCTTGGTCATCTCTTGCCCCAGTGTATGGGGAATGAATGGGCCAGCTGACCAAAAGAGGGTTTGATGGTCAGAATGCAGTGGGGGCAAGAAGTTCAAAAATTATTCTGGGACATCTGCTTGTTGTCCCTTTCAATTAATTCTGCTTCTGAAAGAAGAAAATAGTATAGAGAGAATCTGAAAATAAGACTTCAGTGTGTGGAGGGGTTTACTCACCACCCACAACCACACAATACAAAAGGCTTTGCTCCTCTGCATCCCCTTTACTTGAACAATTACTTCAGAGGTTACCGTACCTGGGGCAAAGATAACATCCAATGAAGCACACTAACTTTTGAAAAGCATGAATTTTGTTCTCTATTATTATCAAACAATTGTCAGTTTCTTAAATGGACTATCCCCAAGTCAAATTCTAACAAAGAAATTGCCTAAAGGAAGACATGCTGAAATAAAACCTAAGCTTGACACCTGAAAGGGGTGTTTAAAACTGTAACAGATCTATTCACAGTACAGTAACCTTTGAATGGATGGTGTACTGCTTTTAGGAGAAGATGTTGCTTCCCAGGATCAGGTAAAAATTCAAAAACAGGTGCAGTAACCTGACTGATGTTGCTACATTTTAATTTAGTATTCTGTTATCTACACTATGAAAATATGCTTTAATAGAAAAACTGAAAAAAATACAGTTCTGCACTGAAACCACTGGGATTTCTCCTCTCTCTCTCTCCAAACATGGACAGAAAAAAATGTACTGCTGGCTTGGTACCCGATGTAATTTTATGACATACATAACTTTCAGTACTGCAGTATTGACATATCTTAGCTCCATGGCAGAGATGGTTACAGCCCTGACTACAACCCGGGCAACCAGGGTTCAAAATAATGGCCAAGGCATCGGAGGAGCCAAGCAGGGGATGATAGGAATAAGTGGCCAGTGCTTGCCAATCCTGTGGGGAAGGAAAGCAGCTATTCCTGCTCTTTGCATTGACACTCTGCAGAAACTGGTTGTGCAGTAGAAAGTACAGCTGTGTACACTTACTATAAATGTAGATGTTAGAGTGTACTCAATGTTGCAGTCATCACATTTGGGTTATCCCTGCCGGGAAAGCCCTTGGCCGACCCGAATACCATAGAGTTAGTATTTCTGCGTCAGTTGCTGTTGCTTGAAGACTGACACCGGGTCATCAGTAGTATAAAGTAAGGCAGCCGTTACTACATCAGTTTTTCTTGCCCTAACCTGTCAGGAGCCCCCAAGTAGGAGGCCTGGGTCTGGTGGAAGAAACTCCATCAGTGGAAAATAAATACCAATATGTTCCTTGAAAGGAAAGGCGAACAACAAGTTAGAATTGTAATAAAAGGAGAAAGAAAAGGGGGATGGGGGGGGGACCAGGACTGCAACAGTAAATACACTCAACATCTACATTTATGGTAAGTGTACACAACAGTACTATGTTCTTCGTGTTTCACTGTTGCAGTCATCACATTTGGTTTGATTCCCAAACGGTGGAGTCAAGTCGATGAAACTAGGGGCTGGCTAGGATGCCTTGCAAGACTGCAGAGGCAAACCCTGCCCTGGATTTGGAGAAGAGAGGCAGGTGGTAACGCTTGGTAAATGTGTGAACAGATGTCCAGGTGTCAGCCTCCAGGATGTCTCTGGTGGGGACTCCTCTGAGGAAAGCTGTAGAGGTGGATGCTGCTCTGGTTGAGTGTGTCGTGGACCCCCTTGGGGGAAGGCTTTCCATGTGGTTTGTAGCAGAAATGCATGCAGTGTGCTATCCATTTGGAAATGATTTGTTTGGAGATATCTTTGCCTTCTGCCCATGTAGCAAAGCTAACCAGCAATTGATCAGACTTTCTGAAGGATTTAGTCCTGTCTAGATAGAATCTGAGCTGTCTGTGCACATCTAGAGAGTGAAGAATCCTTTCCCCTTTGTTCTGGGGATTAGGAAAAAAGGTGGGCAAATGAATGGATTGGTTGAGAGCCACACTGGACACCACCTTGGGCATGATAGATGAGTTAGTTCTGAGGGATACCTTGTCTGCATGAAAGATGATGAAGGGTTCCACTGCCATGAGTGCTTGCAGCTCAGAGACTCTCCTGGCTGAAGTGATGGCCAGAAGGAATGCTGTCTTCCAGGAGAGAATTTAACCTTTGCAGAAGAGGCTGGTTCAAAAAGGGGCAGGGTGAGTTTTCAAATACAAAGTTAATGTCCCAAGCTGGTGTAGCTGTCCTTCTGGGTGGCCTCAAGTTTCTAGCCTCTCTTAGGAACTGTTTGATCAAAGGGTGTGAGAAAATGGGCTGCTCAGTGGGAAAATGAGCAGAAATAGCAGAGGCATGAATTTTTATAGTGGAGAGAGGCCACTGTGTAGTAGGTCAGCTAAGTAATCCAGGACGAGAGGGAGAGAGGGCTGGGCCATAATGGCTCCCTTAGCCTGGATCCAGGTGCAGAACCTTTTCCATTTATCAGCATAAGACTTTCTGGTGCTAGGACATCTGGCCTCACGGATAACATCCAGAATCTGTTTACTGAGGTTGGCAGATTGGTTCGAGGATAGAGAATAAGCCAAGCTGCCAAATTAAGTGTCTGCAATTGGGGATGCAAGAAAGTACAGTTGTGTACACTTACCATAAATATAGATGTTCAAGTGTATTCACTGTTGCAGTCATCACACTTGGGTTATCTCTGCCTGCAGGTAGCCCTCAGTCGGCCCGAATACCAGAGACTTAGTATTTCTGCATCAGTTGCTGTCACACCAGGTCTGACGTCAGGTTGTCAGGGGGTATAAAAACAGGCAGCCAACACCATTACATCAGTTTTTCTTGCCCCAAATGTCAAGAGCCCCCCCAACAGGGAGCTAAGCTATGATGGAAAAATTTCCACCAGTAAAAAGTAAATACCAATACCCCTGCAAGGGGTGAGTAGTATAAACAGAGAGGAGAGAGAAGAGAGGTGGAGGGAGGGAAACCAGGACTGCAACAGTGAATACAGATGAACATCTACATTTATGGTAAGTGTACACAACTGTACTATGTTCTTCGTGTTTTACTGTTGCAGTCATCACACTTGGGTTGATTCCCAAAGCTGTAGAAAGGGTGGAGGTACTCCAGAAGTATTTGGGCTGGCTAGTATGCCCTGCAGGAGGGCAGATGCAAAACCAACCCTGGATTTGGAAAATATAGGCAGGTGGTAATGCTTGGTGAATGTATGTACAGAACTCCAGGTAGCAGCCTCCAGAATGTCCCTGGTAGGGACTCCACTGAGGAATGCTGTAGAGGTAGAAGTTGTCCTAGTGGAATGTGTTCTGACATCCTGAGGGGGTTGGTTTCCCATGGTGTTTGTAGCAGAAATGGACACAGTGTTCTATCCATTTGGAAATTGGATGTTTTGAAATGGCCTTGCCCTCTGCCCCTGGTGCAAAACTGAGTAGTAACTGGTCAGATTTTGTGAAGGGCTTAGTCCTATCCAGGTAGAATCTGAGCTGTCTGTGCATGTCCAAGGAGTGCAGGATCCTTTCCCCTTTATATTGAGGATTAGGGAAGAAGGTCGGCAAATGGAAAGGATAGATTGGTTGAGAGCCACACTGGACACCATGTTGGGCATAAAGGAAGGATTAGTCCTGAGGGAGACCCTGTCAGAATACAAAATGATGAAGGGTTCCACGGCCATAAGTGCTTGTAGCTCAAACACTCTTCTTGCTGAAGTGATGGCCAGGAGCAATGCTGTTTTCCAAGAGAGGAATTTTAAGTCTGCTAACACTGCAGGCTCGAAAGGGGGCAGTGTGAGCTTTTCTAGTACAAAGTTAAGGTCCCAAGCAGGGGTGGGTGCTCTCCTTGGTGGCCTTAAGTAGTTTGCCCCTCTCAGGAACTGTTTGATGAGAGGGTGAGAGAATAGGGGTGGCTGAGAGTTGTAATGAGTCGAGATGGCAGAGGCATGGATCTTAATGGAGGAAAAAGGATAGGCCTCTGTGGAGTAGATCTGCTAAGTAATGCAGGATTAGAGGTAGGGAGAGCAGGAGTTGTGTCCTCTCCTTTAGATTGAATCCAGGAGCAATACCTTTTCCACTCATCAGCATAGGATTTCCTTGTACTTGGTCTTCAGGCTGCAAGAATGACATCCAGTACCTGCTTGCTTAGGCTGGTCACTGAGGGAGAATTCAAGGAATAAGCCAGGCTGCTAGACTTAAGGTTTGCATTTGCGGATGCAAGATCTGTCCCCCCAGCTGAGTGAGCAGGGTGGGGCTCTGGGGTAGGTGCCAGGGTGGCACCAGTGACAGGCTGCGCAGGAGTGGGTACCAGTGCTGGCATAGCCAGTCCGGGGCAATCAGACTTGTCCTTGGTCTGCCCTGTCTTATCTTGAGAGAAGGGGGGGTGCATAGATTGAGAGGTTTTACCCACTGGAAGGATAGGGCATCCACTTTCCAGGCCCTGCTGTGACGCGTCCTGGTGCAGAACTTGCTGAGCTGGTGATTGCAGGGGGAGGCAAAGAGATCCACCTCTGGGGTCCCCCATTTCTGAATCAGAAGGCTGAAGGTTCTGGGCTCTAGTTGCCACTCATGTGAGTCTAGGAGATTTCTGCTTAAGTCATCTACCAGTGTGTTTTGTTTGCCTGGCAGGGAATTGAGCTTGCAGATGGACCTTGTTCAAAGCCGTGTTCCACAGGGCCATGGTGAGCCTGCAGAGTGGGTTCCCCCCTGCTTGTTGATGTACCACATAACTGTGGTGTTGTCTGTTTTTATTAGTAAGGGTCCTGGTGAGAGTAGGGATCTGAAAGTTGTTATAGCATGCTGCAGAGCTAGCATCTCTTTTTGGTTTATGTGCAGATGAATTTGACTTGGGCTCCAGTGGCCCTGAATGCACTTGTCATCCAGGTGTGCCCCCCAGGCATAATCTGATGCATCTGTGGTTAGGGTCTGGGCGGCATGGGGTTGAGTAAAGTGTAGTCCCTTGTTGTGGTAGCATGTTGCTGCCCACCAAAGAAACTCTGTCCTTAGACAAGGTATGATAGGAATGATGGTTTCCAGGTCCTGAGAATGTTGGCACCAAAGACTTTTTAAGTACGATTGAAGTTTCCTCCCATGCAGTCTGGCATATAGAATTAGTAGGATGCATGAGGCCATGAACCCTACAGCCTGCAGGATTTTCCTTGCGGATAGCTGGGTTATGGTGGCCATTTGACTGAAGTAGTCTGTCAGCTAGACTTGTTTTTCCTGGTGTAAGGAATGCCATCTGGAATGCTGTGTCCAAGCTTGCTCCCAGGAATACAATCTTTTGACTGGGGACTAGTTTTGATTACTTTTCGTTGATATTGTAACTCCAGGGAAGTTAAAAGATTTTTTACAAATGTCAGGTGCTGCAACAGCATTTCCTGAATGTCTGCCTGAATCAGGCAGTCGTCCAAGTATAGGTAAATTTGAATTTTTCTTTCTCTGCAGTAGACAATTGCTGGAGCCAGGCATTTTGTGAATACTCTGGGAGCAGTGAATAAGCCAAAGGGAAGTGCAGAGAACTGATAATGCATAGATCCTGCCCTGAAGCATAGATATTTCCTGTAGGAGTCCCTTATAGGGATGTGCAGATAGGCTTCTTTTAAGTCTAGGGTAGCTAACGAGGCATCTTTGGCCAGCATAGCAGGAAGCTGCTGTAGGGTGAGCATTTTGAATTTTGGTACCATCAGGAAGGTGTTTAGGATGGAAAAATCTAGGATTGGGCACCAAGTGTCCTCTTTTCTGGGTACCAGGAAAAGTCTGGAATAGAACCCTTGACCTATCTGTTCCGCAGGAACAGGCTGAATTGCTCTTATAGAGAGCAGGGATTGAACTTGATTTGGAGGAAAGTCTGGGAACCGTTTTGGGGTCGGCAGTGAGTGGAAGTAAAATTTGTACCCCTGGGGTATTATGTTGAGGACCCATCGGTCTTTGGTGATGGCAGTCCAGATTTTTGCATGATGGGCAAGTTTTCTTCCTAGGGGCAGAAGCAGTTGGGCAGAGGTGGGGAGTGGAGTTGAGAAGTCAATATGAATTCTTCCCATAAGGGGGTGGCTTAGCACTCCCTGTTTTTGAGGTGGAGGCACTCCACTGCTTAGATCTCTGCATACCCTGAGACTGTAGTCTGGGGGGGGGGGGGTCTGTTTCCCCTGGTTCTAGTTTAAGATGGGCTGGAAAGGACCAATATTTCGAGGGGCAATGCCTACTGAATCTAGGAGGCTGTACTTGCAAGAAACCTTTGACTGTCTGCATAGATTTAGCTTTTTCTTCCATCTTTTTAAGAACATTTTCTGCTTTGGTGCTAAACAGATTGTCCTTATTTAAAGGAGCGTCTAGTAATTTTGATTTGACATGGTCTGGCAAGGTTTGCTATTTAAGCCAAGCATGCCTTCTCAGTACAGAACCAGTGAATGCTGCCCTGCACGATGCTTCTAGGGTGTCAAAGCCACACTGCCACGTATGCTTGCTGACTTGGCTTGCAGAATGCATAAGCTCTTGTAATTCTTTATTTTCTGCACAGTCTGTAAAGGTAGCTATTTTTTGCTTAATACGTTCCATAACATGTTGTTGGTACTTCAGCATGTGAAACTGGCAATTCAAAGCCCTAATGGCGAGAGGTGCAGAGGTGTATACTTTCTTACCCCATCTCTCTAAAGCTCTGGAGTCCCTGTCCAAAGGGGTGGGATTCTTAGCTGTAGTTGCTTTGATACTTTTGGGCCCCTGGGAGATTACCTCTGGGTCAGCAGTAGGATTTCTGAACAGGAATTTGAGAGAGTCAGGTACTCTGTAGTACCTGTCTGGTTTCCTAGGAGCAGGGGGTAAGGTATCAGGAGTTAAACTGGATTCCATAAAGACATCATCCACAACATCCTGGACTGGGGGTATTGCTAAAGGCCTATGCTGTGGCAAGTCTAGAAATTCTGTCTCTTTTTGGACTGAGAATAGTCTTGGCATTCTCAATGGAAATGCTCTCTTCAAGTAAGTAAGGTTTCCCCAAAAGAAAAATCCTCTTGAGGAGAAGCAAAGGGAACAGATTCCACTGCATCTGAATCGTCATAAGTAGATAAAGGCATGTCTTCCTAATCAGATACCTCAGTGTCGTCGAACTCTTGGTCTGTTAAAGTTGCTGGTGACAGGTCTTTTTCTCTTAGCAGGGGAAGGCTGACTTCCCCTAATCAACATAATAAGGTCTTCTGCCATTTTAAGCATTTGATGTTGTGGCAAGGAAGCAGGTACATGAGTTTGGGTCGTCATTTTTTTTAGGCGTAGAGTGTACTCTTGACCTTAAAAACTTGGTAGTTTTAGACAGAACTAAAGACACAAAAGAAGCCATCGGTTTGTATCGAATATCGGTAGTGCGAAGAACTTCCTCAGAAGCCAGTGTCTGCTCAGCGGCTCCGGACCAATCCTAGGTAGAGACATCCGCAGGTACCATAGAAGAAGAGTCTCGCAGCATACCGGACTCCGAACAGGTCTCGGAAGAGGCCTGTGAATCCAATGAAGCGGGCATCAGGGGCTGCGAAAGCACCTCACTGAGTACCGACGAACTGGCAACTAGCTTAACGGAAGCATCTTCGGCAGTTTTCGACCTGTGCGGTCTGTCTCTGTCTTTATCCTTACTTGTTTTCAGTTGATCGATAGTCGGATGGCTTACTGAAGCCATCTCTGAATAATGAGAACGAGAATAAAAGTATTTAGTGACAATAAGGGCCCGACGACAAATAGGTCGGGCTTTGAACAAGACACAAAACTGACAGCGAGGGACGTCGTGGTCTGGGTCTGAACAGGTGACGCATGTTTTCTGACATTTGTTAGAGCAAGAAAAAAAGGATCCCCAATAGGGTACTTAGCTTTAGAAGACTTAAGGATAATTCAATTCGATAACGAAAACTCAGGTAGCGGCCGACTGGCACTCCTGCAAACTGCTTCTGCTTCAGGCTCCTCGGGAAGAAAGACTGATGCAATGGTGTCGGCTGCCTGTTTTTATACCCCTGACGTCAGATCTGGAGCGACAGCAACCGATGCAGAAATACCAAGTCTCTGGTATTTGGGCCGACTGAGGGCTACCTGCAGGCAGATAACCGAAGTGTGATGACTGCAACAGTGAAACACGAAGAACATCTCTCCCTCACTTTGGGTCAGGAGGTTTGGAATGTGAGGAAGATGCCATGGGGGTAGCAAGGACAGCAAGGGGTACCAGTGCTGGCAGGGCCAGTCTGGAGCTGTAAGAATGGTCCTTTGGTTTTTCCTCCCTTATTTTGAGCAGTACCCTGGGGATGAGAGGTAGGTGAAGAAAAGCATAGACCGATAGATTGACCCTGGGGAAGGACAACCCCCTTTCCAACCCATGCAGTGATGTTGCCTGGTGCAGAATTTGCTGAGCTGATGGCTGGTGTGGGAGGCAAAGAGGTCGACCTTCGGGGTTCCCCATTTCTGAGTCATTAGGGTGAAGGTACTTCTGTTGAACTACCACTCATATGGGTCCAGAAGATTTCTGCTTAATTGGTCTGCCACAGAGTTGAGAGAGCCTGGTAGCAATTGTGTTAACAGGTGTAGTTGCATGGCAGAGGCTGTGTGCCAAAGGCTCATGGCCAGCCTGCATAGAGGGTAGGAGTGAGTCTCTCCCTGCTTGTTGGTGCACCACATCACAGTGGTGTTGTTTGTTTTTGTCCAGAAGAGCTCCTGGAGAGCGAAGGGGCTTGAAAGCTGTCATGGTGTGCTACACAGCCACCATCTCTTGTTAACTGATGTGCAGAGGGATTTGCTGTGGGCTCCACTGGCCCTGTATGTACCTGCCACCCAGGTGTGCGCACCCCAAGCGTAGTCTGATGCATCTGCGGTGAGGGTCTGGGTGGCGGGGGTTGGAGAGAAAGGCATTCCCTTGTTGTGGGAGCATGCTGTTGCCCACCAAAGAAAAACTTTTCTAAAGCAAGGAATTATAGGTAGAAGAGTTTCCAGGTCTTGAGAGTGTTGGCCAAAGGCTCTTTAGGTACACTGAAGTTTACTCACATGCAGTCTGGCATGTGGAATGAGTAGTATGAAGATGCCATGAACTCCAGAGCTTGCAGGATCTTCCTTGCAGTTAGCTGGGGCCTGGTGGCTAGTTGAGAGAAGTAGGTTGCCAGGAAAATGTGTTTCTTTGGAGTAAGGTATGACATCTGGGAAGGTTTGTCCAGACTTGCTACCAGGAAGATTATCCTTTGGGTGGGCACCTGTCTGGATTTCTTTTCGTCAATTGTGTACTCTAGGAAGGTTAGTAGGGTCTTTACAAAGGCCAGGTGCTTCAGCAGCTTCTCCTGGCTGTCTGCCTGAATAAGGCAGTCATCTAAGTATGGGTAAATTTGAATATTTCTTTGTCTGCAAAAGGCAATGGGAGCAGTAGATAAGCCAAAGGGAAGCGCAGAGAACTGAAAGTGTTGAGATCCTGCCCTGAAGCGGAGATATTTCCTGCATGATTCTCTGATAGGAAAGTGGAGGTAGGCCTCTTTTAGATCTAGGGTGGCTAGCCAGGCTTCCTTGGAAAGCATGGGTAGCAGCTGCTGGAGGGTGAGCATTTTGAATTTTGGGATCACCGGGAAGGTGTTGAGAATGGAAAGACTGAGGATGGGGTGCCAGGTGCCCTATTTTCTGGGCACCAGAAAAAGTCTGGAGTAGAAACCTTGGCCTATCTGTTCTGCAGGAAAGTGCTCTACTGCCCTCAGAGAGGAGGGAAATGATTTGCTTTTGAGCCTCTGCCCACTGATTTGGTGGTAGATCTGGGAACCCTTTTGGGGTTGGAAGGATGTGGAAGGAAAATTTGTACCCCTGAGACACAATTTTCAGAACCCATTGGTCCTTGATAATGGTGGCCCAGATGCTTGAGTGAAAGGAGAGTTTTCCTCCTAGGTGTAAGTGAAGGTGGGCAGAGGGAGGGGGTGGAGGAGATGAGTTGTGAGTTTTTACCATACGGGGGTGGCTTAGAACTCCCTGGTTTTGAAGTGGAGGTAGTCCACTGCTTAGATCTCTGCATTCCCTAGGGCTGCTGTCTTGGGGGTCTGCTTCCACGGGGCCTAGGCTGGGTTGGTTTACTGGAAGCAGGAAAGGCACAGTGTTTGGAGTGACAATGCCTGTTGAACCTAGGTGGCTGGACCTACAAGAAATCCTTAACTGTTTGCATAGATTTTGATTTTTCTTCCATCTTTTAGACCTCTTCTGCCTTGGTGCCAAATCAGTTATCTTTGTGCAAGGGGCATTCAACAATTTAGATCTGACATGATCTGGCAGGGGCTGTTCCTTAAGACATGCATGCCATCTAATGACAGATCCAGTGACTGCTGCCCTGCAAGAAGCTTCTAGGGCGTCAAAACCATAGTGCAAGGTGTGTTTAGTTACTTGACTTGCAGAATGCATAGACTCTTGTAAATCTTTAGATTCTGTCCAAGCAGGAAAGGAAGACATTTTTTGTTTAAGGAGTTCCAAGGTATGTTGCCGAAATTTCAGGATATGGAACTGACAATTTAGTGCCCTGATAGCAAGAGTAGCTGAGGTGTATACTTTCTTACCCATCTGTCCAAAGCACGGGAATCCCTGTCTGAGGGGGTGGGATTCTTAGTAGAGGTTGCTTTAATTCCTTCTGTCCATGAGAAATGACCTCAGGGTCAGCTGTAGGATTTTTAAAAAGATATTTGTAGGAGACAGGGACTCTATAGTACCTGTCTGTTTTTCTGGGAGCAGGAGGTAGGGCAGCAAGAGTCAATTTGTATTAGAGGAAAACATCCTCCACAACATCTAGGACTGGGGGAAAGGCCAAAGGTCTGCATTGTAGGAGATCTAGGAATTCCCCGAGTCTCTTTTTAGACTGAGTGTAGTCCTGACTCTCCCATTGGAAATGCTCCCTTAAGGTATGCAGAGTTTCCCCAAAGAAAAAATCCTCTGGGGTAGAGGCTGATGGAATGGAATCCTCTGCATCAGAATCCTCTTAAGTGGAGAGGGGTTGCATGTCTTCATATTCAGATGCATCAGATTCATCTGTCTCTTCTTCAGACAAAACTACAAGGGACAGATCTCTTCCTTTTGGAGGGGGTAGCTTGGCTTCCCCTGATCAGCATAAGGTCTTCCGCCATTTTAAGCATTTGAAACTGAGGCAAGGTAGCAGGTGCCCAAGAGTGGGTCATCGGTTTCTTGAGTGTGGTTTGTATGTGGCTAAGAAACTTGGTAGTTTTAGAAAAAATGGTAGTCGCGAAAGATGATGTCTGTGTTGAGATTCGGTAGTGCGAAGGACTTCCTCGGAAACTGGTGCCTGCTCAGCGGCTCCGGTCCCATCCAAGGTTGAGATGACCACAGGATCCTTAATCGAAGAGTTTTGCTGCATACCTGACTTGAAAGGATCTTGGTAGTGGCTTGCAAATCAACAGAAGTGGGCATCAGGGGCTGAGAAAGCAACTCACTGAGGACAGTAGAACTGACGAATAGCTTAACAGAAGAATTGTTGGTAGGTTTGGACCTGTGCAGTCTGTCTCTCTGTCTTTATCTTTATGTTTTTTCGGAAGATCTGCTGTCGGATGGCTTACCAAAGCCATATTTGAATTAGAGGACTGTAAGCGAAAATATCTGGCTACAATAAAGGCTCGACGGATAGTTCTGGCATTGAACAAAGCACAGAAGCGACAACGAGGGATGCTGTGGTCTGGGCCTAAACAAGTGACGCAGTAAGAGTGGAAATCTCGGTGTGGTATTTGTTTTCCACAGGCGAGCCAATTATTAACTTTTTCTGACATCGGTTAGTGCAAGAAAAAAGGATCCCCAACAGGGTACTTGGCTTTAGAAGACTTCAACTTCAATTTGGTAGACGAAACTCAGGTAGCGTCAGACTGGCACTCGTGCAAACTGCTTCTGCTTTGGGCTCCACAGCAAGAAAGACTGATGTAATGGTGTTGCCTGCCTTACTTTATACTACTGATGACCTGATGTCAGTCCTCAAGCGACAGCAACCGATGCAGAAATACTAAGTGTCTCTAGTATTCGGGCCGGCCGAAGGCTGCCCTGGCAGGGATAACCCAAATGTGATGACTGCAACAGTGAAACATGAAGAACAGCATTTATTTATTTATTTGCATTTGTTTACCTGGAGGTCTACTGGGCCAGGGTGAGCAAGTTTTCATTAGAGGCCCGGGGAGAAAAGTTCCAAAAACAAACATGATAATCCTACAGAATCAAAATACAGAAATCAAGTAGTGATGGTACAGAATACTGCCTTACAAAATAGGTGATACAATAAAATAAGTAATACTAGTGATACAGATATTATATTTTAAGTATCCAAGAGAAGAATGAATACAATTGATAACATGGGATAATAGCAAATGTGTGAAAATATAGTATTACATTTTTGCAGTAGAGACATCAGTTACACAGATGTTAGACTAAGTATGCAAGCCAAGCAAGAATTTGATGACATGGGATAACAGCAAATGTGTGAACAATGCAGTTTTGCAGTGGAGAGGGAAAGATGAAGAGCAGCAGATTAAAGATTCTGAGAGTAAGGTATAGCCTTGGCGCTATTGCTATATAAGCATCAAGACCGAATAGAAGACATGGTAGGTAACTGATGTAGTAGATTATGTGTGGCTGGGTGTCACATGTTGGACTTAGTAAGTTGAAAGCACTGAATGTATATATGAGGAGTCTGAGCCGTAAGTGAGACGGGGAGGAAAAGTACGAAGGCTAGGAAGATTTTTTTTTTTTATAGTCAGTGTTAGTACATGTACATAGCCAATGGGAGAACAGGTGTTGCTTCAGAGAAGTCTTTAAGCATTCAGGGTTGCTAGTAGACCTAACTGAAAGAGGAAGAGCATTCCATAGTTTTGCTACTGCATATACGCAATGGATTTGACGGATGGAAAAAAGAAGTTATGTACTCACCATAACGTTCCATGTTTGTAGTCCATCTCACCCTTCATTCTTACATATGGGTTTGGAGCCAATCCTCAGCTCTGACTCAGCCTATTACAAAGCTCAAAGTCTTCTAATTGTCTCGTGGCTAGGTAGGTATCCCATAGTGCACCAGTACAATCTCCAGATCTTGTTTGCTGCTAAACTATAGAAAGAACTAAAGCTATCCAGAAAGAACAATAATGAAAGGTCTCCACCTATTATGGAAAAATTATCCCGTCTCCAGATCATTCCAGGACAGGGGTAGGAGGGTGGGTTCGTAAGAATGAAGGACGAGATGGACTACAAACATGGAAGGTTATGGTGTGTATATAACTTCTTTATATTCTGTAGTCTCGCCTTCATTCTTACATATGGGACAGCGACCTTAGCACCTTATTCTTGGGTGGCTCACGGAAAAATACTCCTGAGTACTGTGGAACCAAAGGATGCTCTACCCCTAGAGGTCAGGTCCAATATGTAATGAGTAATAAAGGTGTGAGGGGTAGCCCAGGTTGCTGCTGCACAAATATTGTCAATTGGAACTCTGGCTTGGAAGGCTGCAGATGTAGACTGGGATCGTGTAGAATGAGCCTTAATTTAGAACGGTAAAGGCTTCCCATTGGAAGAATAAATGACGGAGATGCAGCTCGAAATCCAATTTGAAAGGGTCACTTTGGAGACTGGGAGACCTAATCTGGAGTCGGAGAATGAAACAAACAATTGGTCTGACTTCCTGAGTTCCTTAATCCTGTGCAGATAGAACCGTAATTGTCTGTGAAAATCCAACTGTTGAAAACTATATTATGCTGCGTTGGAATGGTTAGGGAAAAAGAGCGGCAGCTCTAGTCTAGTTCAAACTATTATGAGAGCACACTTTTGGGATGTTGTTGTTGTGTCTTTCGGCTTTTCCCAGTTAGGGGTCGCCACAGCAGAACTCCGGTCCGCTAATGATTGGTAGTTGATTTTTACATGCCGAGTTACCAGCCCTGACGCACAACCTTCAACGAAGGAACGCCCATTCCCGCATGTCTCCACGCAGAAGACGCCCTAGCTGAGAATCAAACCGGACAGCGTCTTACTGTGAGGCGACAACGCTGAGAGCACACTTTTGGGATAAAAGATGGATTTGTGCGAAGAGAGACTACCTTTGTTGAAATTCAAATAAGGGGCTTGATAGACAGTGCTTGTAATTCTGATACTTGTCTAGCAGATGTGATGGCTACTAGGAACAAAGTCTTCCAAGACAAAGTTCAACGGGCACGAATGAGCAGGTTCAAAGAGTGGAGAAGTTATTTTGGACAGGACGAAGTTTAGATCCCAAGAAGCTACCGGTTCCTGAATGGGAGGTCTCAGCAAAGTAGCACCTTTAAGGAAAGTTTTACACAATCTGTGTGATAGTAGTTTAGACTCATGTTGATCCAAATGAAAATTAGATATCGCTGCCAACTGAATCCTAATTGTGGCAGCAGCAGATCACTGGTGGAATAGTTCAGACAAAAATTCTAAAACCACTGAAATGGATGCGGTGTAAGAGTCAACATTCCTTTCATCAGCCCAGACAGAAAACCTTCTCCATTTGCTGGTGTACAACTTTCTGGTGGAGGGCTTACGTGAAGAAATGAGAATGTGGGTCACACCGGGTGAAAAATCATGAAGTCTGACTAGGGATGGAATTGGAGCAGCCACGCTGTCAAGTTGAGGGTGTGGAGGCTGGGGTGAAGAGAGCCTGACATGTGCGTCAAGAGATCTGGCACTGGGTCCAGAGTCCATGGATCGTCTAGTAGAGGAGGCCAAAGAAAGGGGAACCAAATCTGACGAGGCCAGTTAGGAGTGATGAGGATCAATTTGCTTCCCAACAGTTTTGCTTTCTGAATCACCTTGGATATGAGAGGAGGGGGGGGACATAAAGGAGACCCAGAGGCTAATCGTGAACAAGTGCATCTCTTGGTGACTCCCCCCGGGGGGGTGGGGGATAAGGGAAAAGTAGTTGCTGCATTTGGAGTTGATTGGACTGGTGAAAAGATCGCAGCAAGGCTGTCCCCATTTGTGGAAGATCTGTTCTGCTATTTCCTGCTTCAGACACCACTTGTGAGGCATCAAGATTGTCAGGCTGAGTTTGTCGGCTATCACATTGGTTGTCCCTGGGATGTGCGTTGCCACTAAAAAGCCCTGGGAAGATATCGCCCACTTCCAAACACAAATCGCCTCCCAACAAAGGGGGTAAAGATCTGGTTCCACCTTGCTTATTGAGATACCATAGTACGGACATGTAGTCTGATTGGATTGCTATCATCCCAAGAGGAAGAAGGTCATGAAATGCTTGCAACGCTAGAAGCACCGCCCTCATCTCTTGGACACTGATATGCAGGTGAGCCTCAAGATCTTGCCATGTGCCTTGGACAGTCCTGCCTAGATAATGCCCCCACCCTATCAGTGAGGCATCCGTGGTCACAGTAGCAACGGGTTGGCGAGGAAGGAATGGAGTGCCTGTCATTAGTTGGTCGCATTGGATCCACCAACGGAGATCCTTTTTGCAAGATTCTGTCAAAATAATGTGGTGGGATAGAGGCAGTTGTTCAAAGGACCACTGGGACTATAGAAGCCACTGAAGAATTCGCACATGTAATCTGGCAAGAGGGATTAGCATTATGGTGGAGGCCATGGTCCCTAAGAGTTTCAGCACTGTCTTTACCTTAACTTTTTGAAGGGAAAGTAGACTGAGAACTTGTATGAGGTTCTGTGCTCCTTCTGCAGGAAGATGAGCTAACATATCAACTGTGTCTATTTCTGTGCCTATAAAAGTCACAAATTGAGAGGGTGATAAGGCAGACTTTTCCCAATTTATAGTAATCCCCAACTGAGCACAAAGTTGGACAGTGGAATCTCTGGTTTGAAGGGGTAGATGCCGGCTGGGGGCAGTCAGGAGCCAGTCGTCCAGGTACGGAAACACTTGGAATCCTAGACGTCTCAGGTGAGCTATCACTACTGCCATACATTTGAACACCCTGGTGGTTGTGGTGAGACCAAAGGGCAGAACACGAAACTGGTAGTGAATGACTCCTAGTCGGACGCATAAATGGCTCCTCGATGGTCTGTCCATTTTTATATGATAGTACGCATCTTGGAGGTCTATTGAGCACATCCAAGTGTCTTTCCCTAACAGAGGGAGTATAAATTACAGTGTCACCATCCAGAACCTGTCCTTTACGGATTCATTTAGTTTGCTGAGGTCCAAGATGGGTCTCCAGTCCCCTGTATGTTTTGGCACTAAAACGAATCTGGAGTAAGTTCCGAATCCTACCTGGTCTGCGGGGATTGTTTGGATGAGACTGCTTGCAAGCAACTTGTTCACTTCTACAGTTGCTGGATTCCTGTGATTGGGTGGAACATCCGGGATCCTCCTGGGAACGTGCAGTGGAAGAGAAAAAGGTATGGAATAACCACTGGTGATAATTCTTTGCACCAATTTGTCTCCGGTGATGCTTAGCCAGGCTTCTGGATACAAAGAAATGCGACCCCCGACTGGCTCCAGAGAAGCACAGCTGGGCCCCACATCAGGAGCACTGATAGGGATGGCCTCGAAACGAATTACGGCATCCCTGGTTTTGCGGTCCACCCCTGCCTCTAGGGCGACATCTACCACTCACTCCTCCTCCTCCTCTGAAGGAGGAGTCACCTGGTGCATCCGGGAAAAACCGCTGAGACGTCTTGAACCACATCTTACCACCTCTCTGACCCATGGGGTATGGTCTAGAGGGGACGGTAAAACATACTCCCATGGCAGACAGAATTTTCCCTTCTTGCTCACACCTGGTGAGTGTGTCTTTTACCTTGGGTCCAAACAACAAAGAACCGTCAAAGGGGGCATTGGTAAAGGTAGACTTGAATGGCTCCGCAAAATTACAGAAGCGCATCCAGGAGCGTCTCCTAAGGGAAACTCCTGAACTCGCTGCCCTGCTCGCTCCATCGGGTGCATAAGAAATCAGCCTCATGGAGGAGTTAACAATGGAATTCAAGGTGGACAACTGAGCAGACACCTTATCAGAAACTCCTTCAGTAACTGTACCTTGTAGAGTATCTTCCAACAACTTAAGGAGATCTCTCTGAAACCTTGTAAAATGTGTTGGTTAATTCAGCGATCTGAGTGTGAATGCCGCTGAAGAAAAGATACACTTCCAGTATCTATCCACCGTTCGAGACTCCTTGTTCAGCGGACACACAGATAAAAGTCTCCGCTAGTTCCTTCTTAGTGGCCGCCGCCGCCACCACCACCATGGCATCTACAGGCACACCCTTAGATAAAAATTCCTTCTCTTTGGGAGCAGACAAAAATGTATTGGGTCTCCTGTGAACTGGTTCCACAGCATCAAGAGTCTCCCACACCTTCCAACTAACAAGGTCTAACAGTTCATCAAAAGGTGGAGACACCCAAGAGGCTGAAGGTTGAGACCCAAAAGCCTTCAGGTACAAGGGGTAACAGTGGTCCAGCCACCCCTCTGCTTAAGGATCTCGAAGATGTCTACAAAGGAGACCTCATCAGAGGATGACTTGGGGGACCCTTCTTACTCCTCAAGGTCAGTGTCGGAGGTAAGGGACTCATCCTGGCAGTCTACATGCTTCTTCTTGCATGTCCTCTTCAGAGGGGGCTCCTCAGAAGGATATTCCAGGGAGGTCTCGGAAGAGTGGGGACCACCAACCGGGGGCTCCTGAGGCTGCGGGTCTCTGCTGTCGAAAAAGAGAGTAGGTGCTGAGACTGAGGTCAGTGCCCGAGGGGGAAGAGTGCCGGTACCCTTGAGTGGAGCTGATGAACGGGACTGCATGCTCTTCATCTCGAAAGCTGACCTCTCCAGCTCCGAAGACCATCTCGGCTCCAAGAATAGAGGAAGCAATCGGCTCAGAGATAGATGTAGGATCCGAGTTCACCCTAGCCGACACACCAAGAGGGAGACTTGGAACCGAAGAGGTTCGGGCCCCAAGTGTCCCTGTCGAGGCCAGCCAGTGAACTTCAGCTCCAGATGCCACGGACAGCACTGAAGGTGTCGGAGCAGAGCTTGACTCCGAGATAGCCTCGAGGGGAGCTGGAACCGAGGGTTCCACAACCAGTGGTACTGAACACTCAGGCTCCGAAAGCCTGGCCTGGCTCGGAGGAACCACAACAGAGAGAATGGACTCGGGTGGCTCCGGAACCGACTGGGTCGGAGCCAACAGCATATTTGGCAAGGCAGACGACTTCAGGAGTCTAAGCACTACTCTCTCCACATCTTCCTCCGATAGGCTCCTGGAAGATCTAAAAGAGAGTGGGTGATCTGGAACTCTGCAAGATTGGTGACCTTAAGGTTGGGGAGACCGGCAATGGATCTCTGGATCGGATCCGATGTAGTCTCTCAGTAGTCGGCTCCAAAATGCATGGGTTCGAAACTGAAGTCTCAGAATCAACACCCTCGATCGGCTCAGAGGTCAGTGGAGACGAGTAGGTAGAAATCTTATCCGGCTTAGGAATCTTAGGAGGCAGTTCCGAAGCACCGGACGATGCTGGGAAATGCCTCTTGGTAGGCGTCATTCTTCTCTTTTTTGGAGGAATGAGATTTAGAGGAAGACGAAGAACTGGCCAAATCTTCCTCAAAGGAAGGCTTGAGTAGACCTTTCAAAATTAGCTTGTTCTTCCGCTCCTAAAGAACTCTGGAACTGAAGGAATGGCAAAACAGACCGGTTTCCTGCAGATGAATGGCTCCAAGGCAATAAACACAATTACATGCCGCTGTGGTGCAGTGGTAGCGTTGTTGCCTCACTGCAAGAGGTTCTCCCGTTCGATTCTCGTGCAAGAGGTTCTCCCGTTCGATTCTCGGTTAGAGTGCGGGGAGGGTCTTCTGTGTGCAGTCTGCATGTCCTCCCCACAGTTGGATGGGCGTTCGAAAGGCATGCGTAAATGGGCATGCCTTCATAAAAGGTTGAACGTTGAGCTGGCACCTCGACGTTCGTGAAAATCTACTGCCAATCATTAGCAGACCGGAGTTCCGCTGTGGCGACCCCTAACCGGGAAAAGCCGAAAGACAAACAAACAACTATGGCCATCTGTAACTGACATCTTCTGGGAGCACTTTACAGATTTTTTAAAACCCGACGGTTTATGGTCTTTTGCCTCTTTAGACATAATAACTGGTGTAGAAGAAACACACAAGCACAACGAGGACTAGGTCCTCTAACTTAAAAAAGCCTAGCCCTGACCACACAAGTACACACTAACCATGAGGACTAGGTCCTCTAACTCAAACGGGCCTAGCCCTTGGAAGACAGAAAAATGGTGAAGTAGGTCCTCTAACTCAAACGGGCCTAGGTAGAAAGTATAAGGTCAGAAAACTATCAGCTAGACTACAACCACACAAATTTAAAGTAATGAATATCGAAACTGTCTCAAAAAGAATCTACGCACAAACACAGAGTCGTACAGGCAAAAAGGGTCGGAATTACCAAGAACCCTGCACACAAACTGTAGCGCTAAATATCTGAGTAACTTAAGAATTTAAATTACAAACTCTCTAATAATACAAAACACTGCACACGAAAAACAGCAAAGGAAGCGCAAGTGCGCACGTTAACCTGAAACACTATTAACTAAGTAAGAAACTAGGTATGATAGGAATCATTGTTTCTAGGTCTTGAGAATGTTGACACTATAGGCTTTTTAGATACTACTGTAGAAGAATGCAGGAGGCCATGAACCCCAGGGCTTGCAGTATTTGTCTTGCAGATAGCAGGGTTTTTGTGGCCACTTGTTTGAAGTAGGTTGTCAAATGAATTTGGTTTTCTGGCATGGGGTAAGCCATCTGGGAAGTTGTAGTCAAGCTTGCTCCCAGGAATATAATTTATTGACAGGGTACCAGGTGTGATTTCTTTTCATTTATGGTGTACCCCAGACAAGTTAGAACCCTTTTTAGAAAGAAAGGCCAGATGATTCAAAAGTATGTCCTGGATTTCTGCTTGAATTAGGCAATCGTCCAGGTATGGGTATATTTGAATACTTCCTTGCCTGCAAAATGCAATAACTGGAGCTAAGCACTTTGTGAATACCCTGGGCGCAGTAGATAAGCCAAAGGGCAGTGCAGAGAACTGATAGTTCGTGTAGCCTGCTTTGAAGCATAGGTATCTTCTGCAAGATTCCCTGATTGGGATGTGTAGGTATGCTTCTTTTAAATCTAGTGTTGCCAACCAGGCATCTTTGCCTAGCACAGGAAGTAATTGGTGAAGGATCAGCATCTTGAATTTTGGAATCTCCAAATAGGTGTTTAGAGTAGACAAGTCCAGGATAAGACGCTATGAATTCTGGGTACCAGGAAAAGTCTCGAGTAGAAACCTTGTCCCTTTTCCTTTTCTGGTACCAGTTGAATAATCCCCATGCTTAAGAGAGAAAGTACTTGTTTTTGGGCCTCTGCCCACTGATTTGGGGATAGGTCCGGCCACCCACTTGGTGTTGGCAACGTGTGGAAGTGAAATCTGTATCCCTGAGACACTATATTTAAAACCCATTTGTCCTGGGTAATGAGTTCCCAATTCTTTGCACGAAGAGCAATCTTTGCCCCCAAAGGGGCAGTCAGTTGACAAGTGCTTGGAAATTTTAAAAGGAAGTCATTGAGAAAATTTACCATAGGGGGAGTCTTATTATTCCCAGACTTGGAAGTGGAGGCCCCCCACTGCTTAGTTCTGGGAGTCCCCTGGGTCTGAAACCTGGGTGTTTTGCTGTGTCTGTGTCTGGGTTTGGCTTGGGAAGACCTGGAATGGTCTGGAAAGGACCAATTCTTAGAGGGCCAGTGCCTACTAAATCTAGGAGGCTGAACTTGTAAAAAATCTTTAACAGTTTGCATAAATTTTGCTTTATCTTCCATCTTTTTAAGAACTTCCTCAGCCTTATTGCCAAACAGGCAGGCCTGATTTAAAGGAGCATCCAACAATTGAGCCTTAACATGATCAGGCAGAGATTGCTCCTTAAGCCAAGCATGCCTTCTGAGCACAGACCCAGTAACAGCAGCCCTGCAAGAGGCCTCTAATGAATCAAAACCACATTGCAAAGTATGTTTTCCAACTTGTTCGGCAGAATGCATTAAATCCTGTAATCCTTCATTTTCCACACAGTCAGGAATCAACATCATTTTCTGTTTAAGCAGTCCAATAACATGTTGCTGATACTTTGACATATGAAACTGGCAGTTTAAAGCCCTAATGGCCAAGTTTGCAGAAGTGTAAACCTTCTTACCCCATCTATCCAGCGCCCTGGAGTCTCTATCAGAAGGGTAGGATTTTTAGCAGTAGAAGCCTTAATGCCCTTGGGCCCCTGTGAAATAGTCTCTGGATCTACAATAGGATTTTTGAAAAGGAACTTGTGGGACTCAGGGACCCTGTAGTATCTGTCAGGTTTTCTGGGAGCAGGAGGCAGGGAATCAGGGGCCAAACTAGATTCCGAGAAAGCATCAACAATGTCTAGTACAGGAGGAATAGCTAAAGGCCTATGCTGAGGTAGGAGAAGGAAATCCCTAAGCCTCTTTTCTGAATCAGAAAAATCCTGGCTTTCCCAGTGGAAATGCTCACTTAGAGTATGTAAGGTTTCCCCAAAAAGAAAAATCCTCAGGAGGGGAAGCAGAGGGAATAGAGTCCTCTGCATCAGAATCCTCATAAGTAGGTAAGGGCAAATCCAGATCATCAGAAGAGTCGGAAAAAACAGAATCCTGATCAGAAGATTCATAATCAACCTCAGTCCTAGGCCTCTTAGAAGGGGGGGTTGGCTACCCCTGATTAGAGTTATTAGCTCTTCAGCCATTCTTATCATTTGTTTTTTTAGGCATAGAGGCCTGAGCATGTGGCCTGGGCGTCGGTTTTTTAGACATGGATCGAGATTTAGGCCTAAGTAATGAAGGAGGCGTCGATTTAATATGCAAGTCCGTAGGCCTGAGTACACCCTCAGAAGCTGGTGCCTGCACAGCGGCTCTGGACCCATCCAAGGTAGAGACATCCGCGGGTTCCATAGTTGAAGCATCTTGCAGCATACCGGACTCCAATTGGGTCTCAGTAGAGGCCTGCAAATTAGAAGTAGCAGGTATCAGGGGCTGCGAAAGTGCCTCACTGAGTACCGGCGAACTGGCGACTGGCTTAGGAGAAGCATTGGCAGTTTTGGACCTCGGCGGTCTGTCTCTGTCTTTATCTTTGTGTTTTTTCAGAATCCCGGTAGTCGGATGGCTAACAGACAACATTTCTGGATAATTAAACAGAGAACTGAAATATTTAGAGGCGAAAATATACAGACCGATAGTGCGCTGATTAAATAAAGCACAAAACCGACAGTAAGGTATGTCGTGGTCAGGGCCTAGGCAAGGAATACAGTACGAATGAAAATCTTTATGACGTATTTGCTTTCCACAAGTAATGCAATTATTAACTTTTACTGACATCTGTAAGGAGCAAGAAAAAGTTTCTCCAACGGGGTACTTAGCTTTAGTAGAAGACTTCGCTTCTGAAACTCAAAAATGAAAATTTCAGGGTCGGCCGACTGGCACTTGCGAACTGCTTCTGCTTCGGGCACCGCACGGCAAGAAAGACTGGGGTAATGGGGTCGGCTGCATGTTTTATACTCCTGACGACCTGATGTCATGGAAAAAGGGACAGCAACCGACGCAGGACCCAAGACTTTGTTAATCAGGCCGACTGAGGGCAACCTGCAAGCAGATAGCCCAAATGCAATGACTGCAACAGTGAAACACGAAGAATATCCATATAAATCCTAAAGTTAAGTGATAATACAATAACAGAAAAAATCTTAATCTTAGCCACGGCCAAGCAAGAAGCACATCTGAACTCATAGATGCGGCAAATGAGATCTGGGGATTGTACTGGTGCACAATGGGATACCTACCTAGCCACGCGCCAACTAGAAGACTTTGAGCTTTTTAATAGGCCGAGTCGGAGCCGTACCCATATGTAAGAAGGAAGGCGAGATGGGACTAAAGAACATGGTAAGGTTTTGCTACATTAAGGAGCATCTGATTAACTGATTGTAGAGGTCTATTTGGGTAGCATAAGGTGATAGCCAAAAGCTAACAGGAAATGGTGGGCAAGGCATGCTAACCACTATAAACTACAGCTGACCCAGGCATGCACAACAGTGAGCATATATGGAAGCCCAGCACTGAACACTACTCTGTCTGTTGCAGGAAACAAGGAATTGCATACATACAGAAAAAAATCCAATGGTGACTGCCTGGATAATGGCTGTACAGGGGATTAAACTAGCCATAACTGACATGAGAGCTAATGACTGACAGGCAGATGGAAGGTCAAAAAGTAATTTTAAAATATTCTACAATACAGACATTTATCACTTCTATGGAACACATTGCTTTATCAGCAAGCAGCTGAGGAGCCCAATCAATGTCTTGCTTTTAAAATAGGGTTACTGACAAAACTTGCGCAAGTTTCATGCTGCTGACTCATTCATTCAGCAAAACTAGAAATGAGTTATGTTTTCAATGAATGAATGCTTTACTGAAAGAAATACGGTTGCTGCACTGTGAGAAATCTCTCTTTTTACGAATATGCAGTGGTTTTGGAAAGGATATTAGGGCAATTATCAAAAGAATAGTACAGGTGGCAGCGTACTTCTGTGCTGGATGTTAGTGTATGGGGGAGGGGGATGCTTTGTCACAAAACTGGATTTAGAACACATTTTGGCTTGACTTCTGCACTTGTTTTTTGTGGGTTTCATAGACTTTATGCCACAGTCCTGGACAACATGGTGGATTTTGGCACTATCCAAACATGATTTCATGCAACATTACAGTCGGTGATGCTTTGGTGTCATTCCATTGCTCACCTTACAGTTAAGGAACATGTTTAAAAAAAAAAAAAAAACAGGCCTAGGTTCTTAACAGCTGGCATCAAGTCTCCTCAGGAGACCAGCAGCACCCAGCTGCCTTCAAAGAGAAGTGAGAGGGGGCGTGGCCAAGGATGAACACAGGATAGCAGCAGATTTCTTCAGCTCCACCAATTTCATTACATTGACAGGAATTAATTACTTAAAAAATTAATTCTTGAAGTAATTTTCTTTCTAAATATGTTTGTTTTATATAGTTCTTGAACTATATCTAAAAAAGAAAGGAAATCTTAATAATATTCCTGTCAGAAATTACTTTGGAAATTTTCCTGTCAGTTTATCAGTCTGAAATGAGTTCCAGTAAGACAAATTCTCAAGACTCCAGCATCAAGAAAGAACTTCAGTCTCTGATAATTATAGTCCAGCAACTTACTGCTAAGATGGATAAAATGGATACTAAAATAGACACTTTCATAGAAAAAACTACAAAACAAATAGACTTGTTACATATGGACCTGCAACAACAGAAGATCCAGATGACAGGCATAGAAGAAGCTGTGAATGACATGGAAAATAAAATACAAGAACAGGAAATCAACATTGAGTTTCTGCTGAAACAAAATACACATTTACAAACAAAGCTGGATGACCTGGAAAATAGATCTAGGCAATAACATTAGGATTTTTGGACTGCCAGAAAATATTGAAGGTAACAATATTACTTCTTTTTTAACAACATGGCTCCCTAAAACTTTAGATTTACCAGAAGCATTCTCTTTTGGTATCGAAAGAGCACATAGATCTATAGCTAATACTAACTCTAACAAAAACTATCCTAGATCAGTTATAGTTAGATTTCTATCATCTTTTGATAAAGAGATGGTTCTTAAATCTGCTTGGGCTAAAGCTCCTGTTAAGTTTAATGAGACAACTGTGCGTTTTGACAATGACTATTCTTCCATGGTAATTGCTAAAAGAAAAGTTTTTCTGCCACTAATAAGGGAGCTTAAAAAGCACAGTTTAAAACATACCTTCTGTTTCCTGCCAAGCTTAAAATCTTCCTTCCTGATGGTCCTAAGGTCTTCGATGATTTAGACTCTGCTTTACTGTTTGTCAAAGAAAAAGGATTTTGGATAAAATAGAAGAAATGGAATGGCCTAGTTCTTCATTAAAGAGATTGGAAACTGAAGCTTCTTGTTAGACTTCAGAGAAGAAGAGACATAAAAACAAATGATTTGTTATATGTTTTTTCACTCTCACATCATTTTAGTTCATTATTAAACTTTTTGAATATAGTTCCTGCATTTCCAGAAAGCCACAAATATTTTGGAAAAGATTTAATCAAAGTTATTCTCTATGTGCAAAGAAATGTTTTGTTTCATAACCAGTCAAAATGCCTGAGGATTTAATGGCAGGCTGTGACTCGATTTGTTTTCTTTCTGAAAAAGTAAGGTTAGTAATTTGATACATTTTTTATCTTTACCTTTTTTCCTTCTTCTTTTATTATTTTCTTTGTTTAAACAATGACATTCTATTTAGATTATGTAGTGGGTAAAGGGTGGGGAGGGCAGGGAGAGAACAGTAATGAAAATATCATTAATAGAATAATAACATATTTATTTCTTGTAAAAGTTTATAAGTTCTTCAAATGCTATTTCTAATTATACTTTCTTGATTATACTGCTTATGCTTGTTTGTAAATAATCTGTCATGCTTTAACTAATAATAATCAGAACTAAATAAGAGTAAATAATATGTTTTATTTTTAACTCTATTAATATAAACAGTAAGTAACATTCCATTGTATATACTTCTTGCAGCTTTCTCTTACATTTTTATTTCTGCCTCACTCTCTTTTATTTTCTACTCTCTTTTTCTTTTCTTTATTAATATATACAAATGCTTTAGACTGTTTGGGCACAGTGAATAATAGGATTTGTATGAAAATTGAGTTGGGAGAAGAATGCTGAGTTTTATTGCTTGTTGGTAATTTTGAGTTTAATTTCACTTGCATAGAGGCTGTGATGATCTGTGGAATACATTGTGGAGGTTCTGTCATGTTTAGATGCATTTACACTGCTAAATGAATGTTTGTCACTAGTTTTTAATAAGTTTCCCGCCAAAATGTTAAGAGAGACAATCTGGGAAGTGGGCTGTCTTATGCACAATGTCCTTGAGTTACCTCAGAATCTTCAAATCACAGAATTCTCACAGAGAAACTGAAAGCAGTTAGTATAAACATTGACAAGGTTATCACACCGACACACCACAGATTCAGGAAAAATACTCTGTTCATAAAATATGTCAGTTATAATGAGTTTAAATGATGTAGTTTCTTGTAGTAAGTAAATGTCTTATTTTAGAAGGCATAAAAATGAAACATTTATTTAAATGTTTTTGAAAATCTACTTAACAGCAGCATAATAATCTGTGTTAAAATTTGTGTTCCAAACATATACTTTACTATAACTCATTTAATTCATCTGATTGACAAACATAAATAACCTTATAACTCTATTCTGGAAGAAATGTCATGTGATATATTTTAAAGCAGTAGGTTAGCATGATTGTAAAATCTGGTTACCAATATGTGTTTGCTGTGCATTATTTTGTATAAAGCAGACAGATTTATTCTAGGGACAGCAAGTAGGATAGTGCTCTACTAACACACAACTCAGTGAGATCAGATATATATATATATATATATATGTGTGTGTGTGTGTGTGTGTATGTATGTGTGTGTGTGTGTGTGTGAGAGTGATGGCTTTTTTTTCTGAGAATCTGCATAACTATCCAATATGATTTATAATAATTTCTATGAATACAATATTTTACTCTATTGACAAAATGAATGTTTGCCACAAGTTTTAATAAGTTTCCCGCCAAAATGTTAAGGGAGACAATCTGGGATGTGGGCTGTCTCATGCATAGTGTCCATGAGTTTCCTCAGAAGCTTCACTCACAGAATTTTCACAGAGAAACTGAAAGCAGTTAGTATAAACATTGACAAGGTTATCACACTGACACACCACAGATTCAGGAAAAATACTCTATTCATAAAATATGTCAGTTATGATGAGTTTAGATGATGTAGTTTCTTGTAGCAAGTAAATATCTTATTTTAGAAGGCATAGAAAATGAAACATTTATTTAAATGTTTTTGAAAATCTACTTAACAGTAGCATAATAATCTGTGTTAAAAACTTGTGTCCCACACATATACTTTACTATAACTCATTTAATTCATCTGATTGGCAAGCATAAATAATCTTATAACTCTATGCTGGAAGAAATGTCATGTGATATATTTTAAAGCAGTAGGTTAGCATGATTGTAAAATCTGGTTACTAATATGTGTTTGCTGTGCATTATTTTGTATAAAGCAGACAGATTTATTCTAGGGACAGCAAGTAGGATAGTGCTCTACTAACACAACTTAGTGAGATCAGATATATATATATATATATATGTGTGTGTGTGTGTGTGTGTGTGTGTATCTATGTATATATGTGTATGTGTTCATGTATGTGTGTGTGTGTGTGTGTGTGTGTGTATATGTGTGTGTGTATATGTATGTGTGTGCCTGTGTTTATGTGTGAGATGGCTATTTTTTTTTTTTTTAGGTAATAATGCAGGTGTTTCTGAGAATCTGCATAACTATGCAATATGATTTATAATAATTTTTATGAATACAATATTTTACTCTATTGACAATAATGAGTTTAAGTAAATGCTCATATACAAACAATTCAAGATTTTTTGGAAGCTGTTGATAGAATTCACATGACAGAAAATAGATGCATCTTAATGCATGTAATGTCTGAATCATATTAGCCAAAGTTTTTGATTTAAATGAATGTTAGAACATAATTTTCTCTCCTCTTGATTTCTAACATTAAGATTATTTGAATGCTATTAGAATTCAAGTGTTATATATTACATAGATCTATATAATAGTATGAACAGTTTTTAAAAAAAAAAGTTTATTTTAGTTTATATGATGCTGTTTTACCAAATGTGTAGTTTTGTCTTGATAGATAATTGAATTGAAAACTGTTAACCTCAGTTAAATATAACTAGTATTAAATTGATAAGGTGGTAGCTGAGGTACTGCTGCTTAAGGTAGGGGTTAACTTGAGTAGTAAATACTGCTCTAAGTTGGAGTTTTCAACTCAGGCGGGATGCAATGTTTAATCCTTACATTATTTTCACTTGTTCATTGTTATATGTATATAGTTTTGACATCCACAATATATTTTGTACACTCATTGTCACTACAAACAAAATTGAATCCTATACAAAATCCCATAAGAGATTTAATAAATACAGCTATATTTAAAGGTACACCTAAAAGAGGAGATGTAACATTATTTATCTTGTTATTTGTTATTTCGATCATAAGATTCTTGAGTTTTAAAAATGCCAAATGACATCTTTAAAAGGAATTTCTTTAAACATTAATGGATTGAATAATCCGTGTAAAAGGGCAAGCCTAATAAGATACATTAATCTACACAAGGCCAATCTAGTCTTCCTGCAAGAAACCCATCTCTTGAAAAAAGATATTGATAAACTAGCCACTAATAAGTATGCAGTATTGGTTAGTTCAGAGCACACTCAGAAAAAAGAGGAGTGGCTATTTTATGGAATAAAAGTATGCCCATTCCTAAAACCATTAAGTCTTATCAGGATGACAAAGGAATGTTTTGTATGGTTACAATACAAATTAATGAGAAGACTTGCACTTTAATTAATGTATACTGGATACCTGGAATTGGTATTAATACAGTGAAACATCATATTGATAAGATCATATCATTCTCTATAGGGGATATTATTTTAGCTGGTGATTTTAATTGCATACTACATGAAAGTGATACTACCACTATAAAGAAAAGAAGAATTACATCTAATGCAAAACATTTAAATGATTTTGCTAATTCTTATCATTTGAATGATATTAATAATCAGATAGAGTCAAAATCATTACCATACACCTTTTTTCTAACAGATACAAAACTTATTCAAAATAGATAGGGTCTTTATTTCTAACCAGATGGTAACAGATTTAATTAATTCCAAAATCATTTCATGTCCTATATCTGATCATAACTCAATTGTTTTTGAATTCATGATAAAAATACTCATAATGTTCAGATCAAAAGGATACCAGCATACTTAACTCAGCTAAAAGACTATAAAGAATATATACTTTCAGAAGTACAACATTTTCTAGACATAAATAATACTCCTGAAGTCTCCATTGTCTATGTTTGGGATGCCTTAAAATCATATCTATATGGACAAAGTATCAGATGGTATAATAACAAAAGGAAATCTTGGGATAAGGAATTGTTAGATATTCAAAGTAAACTAGACTCTTATAAACATAATAATAAAGAAAATATTATGGACAAGAAAGTTATTGAAGAAATAAACAAACTAAATGAGAAATACAAAGAAATTTTAACTCATAAAGTTAAAATAACTTTAGAGAAATACAAGTTTTTGTCTTATTCAATAAGCCCCAAATACTTACATAGACTTAAAAATAAAACAAAAAATTGAATAAACAAAACCATATCAAAGAAATCTTTTCTCTAAGGAAAAAGAAGAATGTTTCTAGTATACCAGAAATACTGGATGAATTTAGAAATCACTTTCACAAGATTAACCATAACAACATTAACATGGAACCTAAAGATAAAATAAAGGAGTTTATAACCACAAACATGAATAAAAGCTTAATAAACAACAGATTAAACTATTGGACAAGAGTATTTCATATACAGAAGTTATTACACAAATAAATAAGCTTAAATCAAACAAAGCACCGGGTAATGATGGTATTATACCAGAGATATATAAAATCCTTTCTAAAACTACATATTCATTAATACATAAGGTTTTATTCTGGCCCAAACTGAGTTAATAACCCCCATCTTGGCAATATACATTTATTTCACCAATTTTAAAACCTAATAAAGATCCAACTAGATGTTCTTCATATCGACCCATCTCATTACTTAATGTTGATTATAAAATGTTTATGAGTATTTTTGCTGATAGATTGAAGACAATTATCCCGGCATTATAGACATAGATCAGGCGGGCTTCATTGTAAATAGAAATACTTTTGATAATATAAGAAGAACTTTAACATTAATTGATTTTGCAAATAGGAAAAAGAAAGATTTAACACTTATTAGTCTTGATATAGGTTCAGCATTTGATTCAGTAAGTTGGGACTATCTGTTTACCTTACTGAAGTGCACAAATTTCTCTGATGCATTTGTAAATTTAATTGAGCATTTATACAAAGGAAGCTGGCTTATATTAAGGTAGGAACATATGTTTCACAAAAATACCCATTCTTAAAGGTACAAAGCAAGGATGTCCACTTTCTCCACTATTATTCACTTTAGTAATGGAGCCTTGGGCTAATTTGATTAGAAACAGTACTGACATAGAGGGTTTTGAAATAGAAGAAAATACAACATCAAAAATTCATCTTTTTGCAGATGATGTTCTAATTACATCAGCAGGATCTAATTCTTCTATGCAGTCTTTATTTGATAAAATGATGAATTTTAAAAGTATTTCTGGTTTAATATTCAATGAAGAAAAACTAAAATACTACCTATATATACATGAAAAAATACTCTCATTAGTGATTTTACTAAATATGTACCCAACTCAGGTCAGATAACTTATTTAGGTATAATACTATCTAAAGATATTAAATCTATTATATATAATAACTATAATACCTGTTTTCTTAATATACAAAATCTTTTTAATACCTGGAATAATATGTTTTTTACTATGGAGGAGAGACTCACAATTATTAAAATGATAATATTCCCCAAGATTTTATACTTAATACAATCAATAATACTTTCACCTACAAAAATAACTATCAAGAAACTGAATACACTAATGTTAAATTTCTTATGGGCACCTAATAGACCTAGGATTGCATTAAAGAAACATACTAATAGCTGGTCTCAAGGGGTATTTCTTTTCCAGACTTTAATTTATATATTATCTCTTCTATTATAAAAGTTATTACTTTATTAATAGATCGGTCATATGTCGCAAAATGGAAAGATTATTGGGAGCTAATTAGTATGCACTTCATGAAAATCTCCTTAACACATAAAAATATGATTATAAATAACTCCATGTTGTGGTTGCTAAAGGAATTTTGTACTTCACCTATTACACCTAAACATATGGTCTGTTACCCATTAAATATTATTATTAGTTATCGTAACTTTATATTCATGCACCCTAAGTATAGGGAATGGAATTTTATTGTATTCCCTATAATTTATACTCAGGGTATGCTTATGTCATCTACTTCTGAAGGAGCTCATTTAGCTATAGATAATAATCTAAAGTACTGGTATCAGCTGATATCTGATAATAAAGTTAAAAATCTAGATTTCTTAAAACAAGAATTTGATCTAAGAGAAACTTGCTGGTTAGAGGTTCAGATCTTTAGACAACATCTCATTGATAGAATAGATCTAATGTCTATAACAGTTAAAGAATCTATTCCAAAACTGATTGATTACTTGATAATAAATTTATAGCATACAGTTTCTGATAAAGGTAAACTTTCATATATACATAAAATTATCAGACAAGAAACTTTTTACAATGTAGATTCATACTGGAATTATTTCACCTCTATTAATGGGGACCCACCAACTCAACAAGATAAACAATATATATTGGAATCTGCTTATAGAACTACATCTTCCATTGTCTGGAGACTTTATACATGGAAATTTTTACATAGATCTTTTATACACCTTTGATGATGAATAAAATTAATAATAAAGATAATCTATGTAAGAGATGTAATGTAGAAATTAATGCTGACTGGGCTCATATGTTTTATGACTGTATGAAGTTGAAAGAATACTGGAAGTCAATTAATGAATTTTTGCAGGCTCTTTTTACAGATAATTTCATTATTTCTAAGTCTCTTATATTATTCAACACACCTGTACCTCAATGTGTTAAAAGATTAAGCTTCCCTTGTTATGGTCTATCCTAGCAGTGGCTATGAAAATAATAAGTAGAAATTGGATTTCAGATACACCTCCTTAGTTCAATGAATTTAAAAATGTTATGAATATAATGTGTCATATGGAAATAAGCACAATTAGAATGAGAACAACTAGAAAAACATCACATTTTATTGTATGGGATAATTTACAAAATTTGTTAAAAAATTCTAATTTCAATAGCACAGTATTTTAGTTTAATTAATTGATCTGATTGTAGTGGATGTCTTTGTAAATACTTTAGTTGTTTTGTTGAATATTATAATAATACCTATTTTTAATTATTTGTATAAAATTGTTATGATATTTCTCTTATATGTTAAAACAATAAACTTGTTTTTAAAAAAAAAAAAAAAAAGAGAAGTGAGGAATGGGAAAGATCTATACAACTTCTAGAATTTAATTGTGCTGGAATAACACAAGGGTTCAACTCTCACAACTTAAGAAGACCGTTGGAACTTCAAAAGTCTATAGATTTCAAACTGCGCATTGGTTAGCTCTGACAGGCAGTATCACTCAAACTTGAGAGTCTGAAAATAAATTAGAGTTGCTTTATGTTGTAGTAGTAGCCTGCATCTGGTGAAAAAAACATTCATGCATCAAGAATAAAAATCTGAAGACTATAAACTGGAACACAGACTTGCACTAATAAAAAGGGCTGACGGTACAACTGGGTACACCCAAGTCTCACTCTGTAAAAAAGACAGCTGCACTAAGTAGTTTGATGGGGACCATTCTGTAAGAACAGACATTTGTGGAGTTTCATCAGAAAAATAAAAGCTTGAAACTTACTTCTGGAAGCTACACATAAGCAAGCTTCCAAAAAGTATTACACAAATTTCCATTTCTTATCATCAGGTGAAAACTAAACGAAAACTCCAGCCATGCTAGAACTTCCACTGAGTGACCTCTCAAACCTCTTGTATTAGAGGTACATGGGATATATGCAAATGACCCTTATGAACATCAGATGTTTTAACTATATGGCGATTCTGAATGGCCATGACTTATTTATTTTTAAGTCATTTCAATGGACGATTTCAGGCCAATAAAGCCAACCCCCACTAGCTGCGGATATACATATTTTGGCCTTGTTATGACCTCATCAGCACAGCACAAGCAGAGTGTTTGACTAAGCATAAGAAACACAGGGGTGTTTATACCCCAGCTGATGTCCATTACCATTAGGGTGATGCAAAATATCCCAACTAACAAACTAAAGCAGAGAGTGAGAAGGTCTCACAGAAAAAACAATCAGTAAAAACCACACTAGGACTTCCACTGAGTGATGGCATGTCATGGGCATTCAGAATCGCCATACAGTTGAAACACCTGATGTTCATAAGGGTCATTTGCATATATCCCATGTGCCTCTGATACAAGAGGTTTGAGAGGCCACTCAGTGGAAGTTATAGCATGGCTGGAGTTTTTATTTAGTTTTTACTGATTGTTTTTTCTGTGTGACCTTCTCATTCTTTGTTTTAATTTGTCGGGTGGGAAGGTAACTATAATGGTTTACCTTCTTAATCAAACATCCCCTTTTATATATGTTTCACACTCTGGTAGTAACTGCAGTTTCCTTTCTATCTGCTGTAGATAATTCTTTATCTTTGCATCACTGGGCAGCTACTTTGCTGCAATGGTAAGAAAATGTAATGCTAGTTGTAAGGCTGCCAGTCCAGCTATCTGGAATGTTCTAAATAATCATATGTCATTTGTGAAAAATAATATGATCCATAGGCTTGTCTTACAAATGTAAGAGAATAAGAAGTTATGTACCTACCATAACGTTCCATGTTAGTTGTCTTCTTCTCGCCTTCTTTCTTGCTGGTTGGGTTCAGAGCCAATCCTTGGCTCAAACTCGGCCATCTACTAAAGCTCGAGGGCTATTTACTGGCTCGAGGCCTCCCCTTATCCCACAATGCTTGGCGCTAGATACGCAGATCTCGTTTGGCAGAGCTAACACCATAGAAAAAATTTCAAGGACACCTGTCCAAACTACAAGGTTTACCTACAATACTAAAACAGAGGAGGACGTAACCCAGATAAGACTCAGCCAGAGGAAGAAGGCCTCAAAAAGGGACTCTTTTCAGTCTGTCCACGCTAGGGGGATGGAGGGTGGGACGCAAGAAAGAAGGCGAGAAGACGACAACTAACATGGAACGTTATGGTAGGTACATAACTTCTTAATGTTAAGTTGTCTATCTCGCCTTCATTCTTGCTGGTTGGGACAGCGTCCCTAGCACCTTAGTCCTGGGTGGCTCATCGGAACAGACTCGAGCACAGTGGAACCGAAATCAGCTCTACTCCTAGAGGCCATATCCAACTTATAATGTGAAATGAAGGTACGAGGAGTGGCCCATGTGGCTGCAGCACAAATAGATTCCATTGGTAGTCTAGCTTGAAAAGCTACCGAAGTAGCTAACGCTCTGGTGGAATGACCTTTAGGTTTAGTAGGGAGTTCTTTATGTCTCAGCTGATAAATCAAAGTAATAGAGGACAACCACCTGGATAAGGTTACTTCAGAAACTGGCAGGCCCTGTTTGCCCTCAGCATAGGACAGGAAGAGTTGGTCTAATTTTCTTGTTTGCTTAGTCCTATCCAAATAAAAACATAATTGCCTATGAACGCCCAATTGGTGTAACTTTTGTTCAGCTTTGTCCGAATAGTTAGGAAAAAAGACAGGTAGATCAATAGCCTGATTCAGGTTTGCTTCAGAAGGTATCTTGGGCAGAAAAGAAGGATTAGTCCTGAGTGAAACTCTATCCTTGTGAAACACAAGGTAAGGAGGACAAATACAGAGGGCTTGACGTTCCGAAACTCTCCTAACTGAGGTGATGGCTACTAAAAAGAGAGTCTTCCAGGAGAGTAATTTTAAGGAACAGGAAGCCGCAGGTTCAAAAGGACAAAAGGAGGGAGAATCAAGGATGCTAATATCAAGTTTAAATCTCACGGAGGCGGGGGATCTCTGACCGGGGGCCTAAGCAAAACAGTCCCTTTAAGAAAGGCCTTGCAAAGTTTGTGGGACATGATGCTGGTTTCTGACAGGCCAGCGTGGAAATTTGCGAAAGCAGCTAATTGGACCCTAATGGTGGCAGACGAGGAACCAGCTTGAACAAGTTCTGCTAAAAATTGTAGAACGTGATGGACAGGGGCTGTAAAGGGGTCTATATTCCTAGCCTCTGCCCAGAAAGCGAAACGTTTCCACTTACTAGCATAAGTCTTCCTGGTGGTAGATTTGTGCGAAGAAAGGATGATTTCACGCACTGGCTGAGAAATATGTGGAAGCCTGGCTGAGGTTGAGAGACTGATGGGATTGGTGCAGCCTGCCCGACTGATGGACCAAGAGGTCTGGCACTGGGTCCAGATTCCAAGGCTGCTCCAGCAGATGTCGACGCAGGAATGGGAACCAAATTTGTCGAGGCCGATAAGGGGCAATGAGGATCATCCTGGATCCCAATGCGGTCGCCTTCTGAATTAGTTTGGGAATTAGGGGAAAAGGTGGAAATGCATACAGAAGACCCCGGGGCCAATCGTGAACTAGAGTGTCTCTGGGGGAGTGGCCGGGGAGGGGGAACAGAGTGAAGAAATCGTCACACTTGCTGTTGAGAGGAGTTGCGAAAAGGCCGCAGCAAGGTTGACTCCATCTGCGGAAAATTTTGTCCGCTACTGACTGATTGAGAGACCACTCGTGAGGCATGAGAATAGCTCTGCTTAGCCTGTCCGCTATGACACTGGACTTCCCAGGGATGTGCGTTGCCATCAGAAAACGTTGAGAGGAGATCACCCACTGCCAGAGTCTGAGTGCTTCTCGACATAAGGGATAGGACTTGGTTCCACCCTGCTTGTTGATGTACCACACTACAGACATATTGTCTATTTGAATTGCAATAGTCCCGGTGGGTAGAGAGTCCTGAAGAGCTTGCAACACTAAAAGCACCGCTCTCATCTCAAAGACGTTTATGTGCAGGTGGTACTCTAGAGGTAGATACAAGAGGATTGAGAGGCCACTCACTGGAAGTTATAGCATGGCTGGAGTTTTTATTTAGTTTTTACTGATTGTTTTTTTTGTGTGACCTTCTCATTCTTTGTTTTAATTTGTCGGGTGGGAAAGGTAACTATAATGCTTTACCTTCTAAATCAAACATTCCCTTTTATATATGTTTCCCACTCTGGTAGTATCTGCTGTAGATAATTCTTTATCTTTGCATCACTGGGCAGCTACTTTGCTGCAATGGTAAGAAAATGTAATGCAAGTTGTAAGGCTGCCAGCCCAGCTATTTGGAATGTTCTAAATAATCATATGTCATTTGTGAAAAATAATATGATCCATAGGCTTGTCTTACAAATGTAAGAGAATAAGAAGTTATGTACCTACCATAACGTTCCATGTTAGTTGTCTTCTTCTCGCCTTCTTTCTTGCTGGTTGGGTTCGGAGCCGATCCTCTGCTCCGACTCGGCTATCTACTAAAGCTCGAGAGCTATTTACTGGCTCGAGGCCTCCCCTTATCCCACAATGCTTGGCGCTAGATACCCAGATCTCATTTGGCAGAGCTAACACCATAGAAAAAATTTCAAGGACACCTGTCCAAACTACAAGGTTTACCTACAGTACTAAAACAGAGGAGGACGTAACCCAGACAAGACTCAGCCAGAGGAAGAAGGCCTCAAAAAGGGACTCTTTTCGGTCTGTCCAGGCTAGGTGGATGGAGGGTGGGACGCAAGAAAGAAGGCGAGAAGAAGACAACTAACATGGAACGTTATGGTAGGTACATAACTTCTTAATGTTAAGTTGTCTATCTCGCCTTCATTCTTGTTGGTTGGTACAGCGTCCCTAGCACCTTAGTCCTGGGTGGCTCATCGGAACATACTCTTGAGCACAGTGGAACCAAAATCAGCTCTACTCCTAGAGGCCATATCCAACTTATGTGAAATGAAGGTATGAGGAGTGGCCCATGTGGCTGCAGCACAAACAGATTCCATTGGTAGTCTAGCTTGAAAAGCTACCGAAGTAGCTAACGCTCTGGTGGAATGACCTTTAGGTTTAGTAGGGAGTTCTTTATGCCTCAGTTGATAAATCAAAGTAATAATAGAGGACAACCACCTGGATAAGGTTACTTTAGAAACTGGCAGGCCCTATTTGCCCTCAGCATAGGACAGGAAGAGTTGGTCTGATTTTCTTGTTTGCTTAGTCCTATCCAAATAAAAATGTAATTGCCTATGAACGTCCAATTGGTGCAACTTTTGTTCAGCTTTGTCCGAATAGTTAGGAAAAAAGACAGGTAGATCAATATCCTGATTCAGGTTTGTTTCAGAAGGTATCTTGGGCAGAAAAGAAGGATTAGTCCTGAGTGAAACTCTATCTTTGTGAAACACAAGGTAAGGAGGACAAATACAGAGGGCTTGAAGTTCCGAAACTCTCCTAGCTGAGGTGATGGCTACTAAAAAGAGAGTCTTCCAGGAGAGTAATTTTAAGGAACAGAAAACCGCAGGTTCAAAAGGAGGGAGAATCAAGGATGCTAATATCAAGTTTAAATCCCACGGAAGAGGGGGATCTCTGACCGGGGGGCCTAAGCAAAACAGTCCCTTTAAGAAAGGCCTTGCAAAGTTTGTGGGACATGATGCTGGTTTGACAGGCCAGCGTGGAAATTTGCAATAGCAGATAATTGGACCCTAATGGTGGCAGACGAAGAACTAGCTTGAAAAAATTCTGCTAAAAAATCTAGAACGTGATGGACAGGGGCTGTAAAGGGGTCTATATTCCTAGCCTCTGCCCAGAAAGAGAAACGTTTCCACTTACTAGCATAAGTCTTCCTGGTGGTAGATTTGTGCGAAGAAAGGATGATTTCACGCACCGGCTGAGAAATATGTGGAAGCCTGGCTAAGGTTGGAAGTGGAGTAACCAAGCTGTGAGGTTGAGAGACTGAAGGGATTGGTGCAGCCCGCCCGACTAATGAACCAAGAGGTCTGGCACTGGGTCCAGATTCCAAGGCTGCTCCAGCAGATGACGCAGGAATGGGAACCAAATTTGTCGAGGCCAGTAAGGGGCAATGAGGATCATCCTGGATCCCAATGCGGTCGCCTTCTAAATTAGTTTGGGAATTAGGGGAAAAGGTGGAAATGCATACAGAAGACCCCGGGGCCAATCGTGAACTAGAGCGTCTCTGGGGGAGTGGCCGGGGAGGGGGAAGAGAGTGAAGAAGTCGCACTTGCTGTTGAGAGGAGTTGCGAAAAGGCCGCAGCAAGGTTGATCCCATTTGCAGAAAATTTTGTCCGCTACTGACTGATTGAGAGACCACTCGTGAGGCATGAGAATAGCTCTGCTTAGCCTGTCCGCTATGACGTTGGACTTCCCAGGGATGTGCGTTGCTATCAGAAACCGTTGAGAGGAGATCGCCCACTGCCAGAGTCTGAGTGCTTCTTGACATAAGGGATAGGACTTGGATCCGCCATGCTTGTTGATGTACCACACTACAGACATATTGTCTGTTTGAATTGCAATAGTCCCGGTGGGTAGAGAGTCCTGAAGAGCTTGCAACGCTAAAAGCACCACTCTCTTCTCCAAGATGTTTATGTGCAAGTGGTACTCTAGAGGTTACCAAGTGCCCTGGACAGTCCTGCCCTGAAAATGCCCCCCCCCCTCGCCCGATCAGGGAGGCATCCATGGTCACCGTGGCAACAGGAGGTAGAACAAATGGTCTGCCCTGAAGTACTAGAGGGGAGACCATCCACCAAGCCAGGTGGACTTTGCACGATTGAATGATTATTATGTTGTGAGACATCGGAGGTTGTTGAAAAGACCATTGGGTAAAGAGCATCCACTGAAGAATCCGCATGTGAAAACGAGCCAAGGGAACTAGTAGGACTGCTGCTGCCATGAGACCCAGAGTTTTTAGTATAAATCTGGCCTGAATCCTCTTGCACTGTAGCAAGACCTGCACATGTCTTTGAATGTCTGACACTCTGTCTAGAGGAAGTTTTGCAGACAGCTCTTTTGTAATTAATCTTGCGCCTGTAAAGGTTATAGTCTGACAAGGCGACAATGCAGACTTTTCTAAATTTATTGAGATACCTAGCTCGAAGCAAGTTTGGATGGTATAATCCCTGGCTCGCAGTAGCTGATGCCTGGTGGAAGCAGTAAGGAGCCAGTCGTCTAGATATGGAAACACCTGGAATCCTCGGCGTCTCAGGTGAGCCGTAACCACTGTCATGCATTTGGTGAACACCCTGAAGCGTGACAATCTGCAACTTCGTTCTTTGAACAGATTTGTTTAACCTGCTGAGATCCAAAATAGGTCTCCAGTCCTCTGTCTTTTTTGGTACCAAAAAGAACTTGGAGTAAATTCCGGATCCTTGCTGGTCTGCTGGGACTGGCTGGATGGCCCTTTTTTTTTAGCAGTTTTGAAATTTCTGGCACTGCTTGTTCCATTAGACGGGGTGGAACATCTGGAAGGGACTTGGTTGTTTGTACAGGGGTGTGGACAAAGGGGATTTTGTAACCCTCGGATATGATAGACCGTACCCATTTGTCTTTTGTGAGGAGTTGCCAGGCTTCTGAGTACAGTGACAATCTTCCCCTGACTGCCTCCGAAGGTGGACAGTCGGGCAGCCCCTCAGGGGTGCTGAAAGGGTTTGTCAGAGAAAGATTCTCTGCTACCCTGATTTTGCGGACCACCGCTGCCCCTCGGGCGGCGTCTGTTATTGTTCCCTACCCTGCCCCTGGAGGGAAACTCGCCACGTGTGTCAGGCATGACTCCCTGGGGTTTCCGAAACCACATTTTTCCACTCTTCTGACCCTTAGGGTATGGTCTAGAGGAAGTAGGAAAACGGACTCCCACAGCAGAGAGAGTCTTGCCTTCCTGCTCACACCTGGTAAGGGTATCCTTCACCTGTGGTCCAAACAGAGCTGAACCATCGAAGGGGGTATTGGTGAAGGACGCCTTAAAGGGGTCAGCAAAGTTACATAACCGCATCCAGGCATGTCTTCTCAAAGCCAGGCCTGTACCTGCGGCCCTACTCGCCCCATCAGCTGCATAAGAAATGAGCCACATGGAGGAGTTGACGATAGAGTTAAGGGTCGCCAGCTGGGAGTTAATCTTTTCCTGAGCCCCCGCAGCTGATGGATCCTGAAGGGTATCACCCAGTTCCTTGAGAAGATCCCTTTGAAGGCGGGTGAAATGGCACAGATAATTCAGCGACCGCATGGAAAAGGTCGCTGAGGAAAACATCCGCTTCCCGTACCTGTCCATTGTCCTAGACTCTATTAGGTGGATGGACAGGCACCGAAGGGTCAGCCAACTCCTCCTTAGTGGCTGCTACCACCACCAAGGCATCAACGGGGACACCATTTTGTCAAAAATTGTTTGTTGGGTGGGGCTGTAATGAACTTAGCTGGCCTGCGGGGAGTTGGTTCCACTGTGTCCGGGGCTGACCACGCCCTTCAAGCCTCTACTTCCATGAACGGGTCGAAGGGTGGAGACACCCAGGAGGTGGAAGGGCGAGAACCAAATGCGTCCAGGTATACCGACTCGTCCTCAGAAGGATTAAAGGCAGTCCAGTTTCCCCTCTTCTTAAGGATCTCTAGGATGTCTGAAAAAGAGACATCCTCAGAGGGGGATCTTGGAAACCCTTCCGAATCCTCCAAGTTGGTATCAGACGTGACTGACTCGGGGGAGTTGACATGTTTCCTCTTACATTTTTTCTCTTCCCAGGGGGCTCCTCTGAATGATCAGGGGTGGCCTCGGAAGAGGAAGATACGCCCAATGGGGTGACCTGGAGCATCTGTTCTCCACGCTTGGGGTCAGGAGGGTGGACAGAGACTGATGCAGGCACCATGGGGTGAAGAGCCGATCAAGGAGCCGACTCAGGAGTCAGCACGGTCTAGGGATGACAGCTCCAGCTGGCGCCGAAGACGAGGCAGATGCTCCGCCCGGCGACGGCTCCGAACTGGGAGCCGACGGCTTGGCGGGCTTTGAGGATTTCCCCGACTGAGGCTTCGCCGGGGATCCCTCTGGCTTAAGTAAGCCTCTCAAAATAAGCTTGTTCCTATGCTCCTGCAGGACTCTCGAGGCATGATGACAGACGCACAGGTCAGTCCTGGGTGTAGAGAACAAGCAATAAACACAAGAAGTGTGACCGTCTGTCAGAGACATCTTCTGACAGCATGAGTCACACTTCTTGAAGCCTGAAACTTTAGTATCCTTGGACATACTGGCCCGGGGATACTAAAGAGAAAAAAATTAAACTAGTGTTTAAACAAGGCACACAGAAACTCACACACCCGCACTAGTTAAGCTAACAATAATAACCACAAAAAACTATCACACACACTTAACAACTATCCTTAATAAAAATATACAAATACTACAAGGCTAAACACTACTCCTATAGGTACAACAAGGATGGGGTTAGCCACTAATAGACAGAAACAAGGGGGGGGTAGAAACTAACAGAAAACGAGTTTCCTTAGTGGGACAAACTAGGGGATACACAGTCTAACTACACTACAAGGGAAAGACAATCTATATCCAAGAAAAATACAAGATAAATATTAGGTAGTAATACAAAAAAAAAAAAGGATTAATATGACCTGAGCCAGTAAAAGCGCAACCTCGTAGCTGAAGCGGCAAATGAGATCTAGGTATCTAGCGCCAAGCATTGTGGGATAAGGGGAGGCCTCGAGCCAGTAAATAGCTCTCGAGCTTTAGTAGATGGCCGCGTCGGAGCCGAGGATCGGCTCCAAACCCAACCAGTAAGAACGAAGGTGAGATAGACAACTTAACATCTGTGTGTTATATGGATATTAAACTACTGATGCAGAAGTGTGTGTTGAACTGTATGTTATATGTATTGAGCTTCAAAAATGTAACCAAAGTGTACCCTGCTGGAAAAAGAGCAGAAATGTGTATAAACTATACACCTGTACAGACGTGTGTTTTCATGGTAGAAGTTGGAACATATAGAGTTAACTTGCAAAACTTCAAGAAAATAAGTTAAAAGTGTTTAACAATGTGCTATAAAAAGTTAGTTTCAAGGCAGCAAGGAGACAGGATGTCTAGAGTTAGGAGTTTCTTTCTATTGCCCTGAAAAGTACAGTTGTGCATCAATGAATGCATAAATGAAGTTGTTCGAGTGCATTCACTGTTGCAGTCATTACACTTGGGTTATCCCCGCTGGTAGGCTACCCGCAGTCGGCCGGAGTTTCAAAGTCTAGGTCCGGCATCGGTTGCTGTTGCCTCTTCCCTGATGTCAGTGCGCCAGGGGTATAAAAGATGCAACCGACGCCATTTTCTTCAATTTTTCTTGCCTCAGATGTCAGGTGCCCCCAGATAGGAAGGCTGAAAAGAATAAAATATGCCAAAAAGCATGCATGTACTAATATAAACATTTCTTTCATCTACAAGCAAATACACCACATAGGTTGTATAGAGTTGAGAAGTACAGAAAAGTCCCAGCAATGAAAAAGGGGGGTGGTGGGTGGGTAACCTGGACTGCAACAGTGAATACATTCGAACATCTACATTTATGGTAGGTACACAACTGTACTATGTTCATCGTGTTTCACAGTTGCAGTCATTACACTTGGGTAGAATCCCAAATCTGAGGTTGGGCGGCTGGGTCTAAATAGGATTAGGAGAGGCTACCAGGCCCTGCAGAACTGCAGTGGCAAAGCCTGCTCTGGATTTAGAGTAGAGAAGTAAGTGGTAGTGCTTGGTGAAAGTGTGCACTGAACTCCAGGTTGCAGCTTCTAAATGTCTTTGGTTGGTACTCCTCTGAGAAAGGCTGCTGAAGTGGCTGCTGCTCTGGTAGAATGTGGCCTAATGCCCTTAGGCACTGATTTGCCATGCTGTGCATAAAAGAAGCGAATGCAGTGTCTTATCCATTTTGAAATTGTCTGCTTTTTGATAGGCTTTCCTTGTGATCCTGCAGCATAGGCTACAAACAGTTGTTCAGTTTTTCTGAAAGCTTTTGTTTTGTCCAAGTAGAATCGTAGCTGTCTGTGTATATCCAAAGCATGCAGAAGTCTCTCCCCTTTATTCTGGGGGTTTGGGTAGAAAGTTGGTAAATGAATGGTTTGGTTCAGAGCCACATTGAAACCACCTTTGGCACGAATGTTGGGTTTTGTCCTAAAAGAAACCCTGTCCTGGTGAAAAATGATGAAAGGTTCCACAGCCATTAATGCCTGTAACTCTGAGACTTTTCTTGCTGAAGTTATTGCTAGGAGCAGAGCAGTTTTCCATGATAAGAATTTTATATCAGCTGTGCTGGCTGGTTCAAAAGGAGGCAGTGTAAGCTTTTCTAAAACAAAATTGAGATCCCAACCAAGTTGGTACTGGTGCTCTCCTTGGGGGTCTTATGTTTTTTGCCCCTCTGAGGTACTGTCTTAGTAAAGGATGTGAAAAAATAGGTGGTTCCGTATTGTAATGAGCTGTAATGGCAGAGGCATGGATCTTAATTGATAAGGAGGATAGGCCTTTGTCCAGCATCTCAGTTAGGTATTGTAAAATCTGAGGTATATTTGGAACAAGTGGTTCGAGCCCTTGTGCCTGGTTCCAAGCACAGAATCTCTTCCATTTTTCTGCATAAGATTTCCTAGTGCTGGGCCTCCTGGCTTCTAAAATGACAACCATAACAGCTTTAGAGAGAGGCGCAGTCTGTGTGGCTACATTATCTGCCATGCTGCCAGATTTAAGGTTCTGCGTTGACTCTGCAGAATCTGATTGTTTTGTTGAGTCAGAAGATGAGGAATTTGAGGTAAAGGCCAGGCTGGGCCTTGAGACAAGCTCTTTAGGATTGGGTACCAGTGTTGGCGTGGCCAGTCTGGGGCAATCAGGATAGTTTTTGGCCTCTCGTCTGACTTTTATGAGCACCTTGGTAAGAAGATGCAGTGCAGGGAAGGCATAAACTGTCAGTGTTTTCCAGCTGAATGATAGAGCATCCACTTTCCATGCTTGAGAGTGATAAGTTCTTGTGCAGAATTTCTGTAGTTGGCAATTGTGAAGGGAGGCAAACAGATCTATGTCTGGGTGTCCCCATTTCCTTGTGATCATGCTGAACACCTGTGGATTTAGTTTCCATTCGTAAGGATCCATGAGATTTCTGCTTAGTTCGTCTGCCAGTGTATTTTTTTGTTCCTGGCAGGAATTGTGCCTGCAGATGTACTTGATAGGTCAGTGCTGTGTTCCACAAAGTCATGGCTTGCCTGCATAGGGGGTAGTAATGTGTGTCCCCTTGCTTATGTACCACATAAAGTACAGTTTTGTACCTACCACAAATGTAGATGTTCAAGTCTATTCACTGCTGCAGTCATTACACTTGGGTTATCCTGCCGTCAGGCGGTCCTGCAGTCGGCCTGAGCTCCAAAGTCTTGGTCCGGCGTCGGTTGCTGTCACTTCTTCCCTGACGTCAGTGCGACAGGGATATATAAGATGCAGCCGACGACATTTTATTCAGTTTTTCTTGCCCCAGATGACAGGTGCCCCCAAAAGGTAGGCAATGCAAATTGCTAATAAAACATACGTATGAAAAGCAATCAAAAATTTTCAGTTACCAGCAAATACTCCCCATAGGTAGTAAAGGGTAGAAGACTTAGGTACGTACCAGCAAATAAGAGGGGAAGGAGGGAGGGTAACCTGGACTGCAGCAGTGTATACACTCTAACATCTACATTTATGGTAGGTACAAAACTGTACTATGTTCATCGTGTTACACTGCTGCAGTCATTACACTTTGGTAGAATCCCAAAGCTGAGGTAGGGTGGCTGGTTCTATAAGGCATTAGGGGTGGCTATAAGGCCCTGCAGCACTGCAGTGGCAAAGCCAGCTCTGGATTTAGAGTAAAAAGGCAGATGGTAATGCTTGGTAAAGGTATGTACAGACCTCCAAGTTGTTGCTTCCAAAATGTCTTTGGTAGGTACTCCTCTGAGGTAGGCAGTTGAAGTGGCTGTTGCCCTGGTGGAATAAGACCTAATGCTGTTAGGTACAGTTTTCCCATGGTGTGTACAGCAGAAATGTATACAGTGTCCTATCCATTTTGAAATGGTCCGTTTTGAAATGGCTTTTCCCTGTGCTCCTTCAGCATATGCTACAAACAATTGCTCAGTTTTCCTGAAAGCTTTGGTTTTGTCCAAGTAGAAGCGTAACTGCCTGTGTATGTCCAAAGAATGCAGAAGTCTCTCCCCCTTTATTCTGTGGTTTTGGATAAAAAGTTGGCAAGTGAATAGTTTGGTTTAGAGCCACACTCGATACCACCTTTGGCATAAAAGTAGGGTTTGTTCTTAAAGACACCCTGTCTTGGTGGAAAATGATGAAAGGTTCCACTGCCATTAGTACCTGTAATTCTGAAACTCTTCGTGCTGAGGTTATGGCCAGGAGTAGCAGTTTTCCAAGAGACATATTTTAAGTCTGCTGAGTTAGCTGGCTCAAAAGGAGGTAAAGTTAATTTTTCCAACACGAAGTTGAGGTCCCAAGTTGGAGTTGGTGCTCTACGGGGCGGTCTTATGTTTTTAGCCCCTCTGAGGTACTGTTTTAGAAAAGGATTAGAAAAAATAGGTGGGTTTGTGTTGTAATGAGCAGAGATGGCAGAGGCGTGGATCTTGATGGATGAAAAGGAGAGGCCTTTGTCCAGCATTACAGTTAAATACTGTAGTATCTGATGAATATTTGGGACAAGAGGGTCAAGGCTGTGAGCCTGGATCCAGGCACAGAATCTCTTCCATTTATCCAAATAGGCATTCCTGGTGCTAGGCCTTCTGGCCTCCAGAATGACATCCATAACAGCTTTGGAGAGAGGCATTGCATGCTTGACTAAGGAATCTGCCATGCAGCCAGGTTTAAAGTCTAACTGGCTGTGAAGTATCTGACTGTTGTGCTGAGTCAGAAGATGTGGGATTTGAGGTAAAATCCAGGGTGGACCTTGTGCTAAGTTCTTTAAGATTGGGTACCAGTGCTGGCGTGGCCAGTCTGGGGCAATCAGGATCATCCTTGGCTTTTCTTGCCTGGCTTTTATGAGTACCTTTGGAAGGAGAGGTAGTGGTGGGAAAGCATATACTTGTAGGTTTTTCCAGCTGGATGAGAGGGCATCTACTTTCCATGCTTGTGGGTGGTAAGTCCTTGTGCAGAATTTCTGTAGCTGGCAGGTCATTGGGGATGCAAACAGATCTATGTCCGGGCTCCCCGTGTTATCATTCTGAATATTTGTGGATGTAATTTCCACTCGTGCGGATCCATGATGTTTCTGCTCAAGTCGTCTGCCAGTGTGTTTTTCTCCCCTGGCAGAAATTGTGCTTGCAGATTAACTTGATAGGTTACAACTGTGTTCCACAAGGTCATGGCTTGTCTGCAAAGTGGATAAGAAAGAGTGCCCCCTTGCTTGTTTATGTACCACATAACTGTGGTGTTGTCTGTCTTTAGTAGTAGTTGTCCTGGATGCAGAAGGTCCTTGAAAGCTATAAGGGCATTTTGTACAGCTAGCATCTCTTTTTGATTGATGTGAAGATGCCTATGTTCTGCGGGCCACTTGCCCTGAATACATTTTCCTGCCATATGTGCTCCCCAGGCGTAATCCGATGCATCTGTTGTCAGTGTTTGCCTGGCTGTGGGTTGAGTGAAAGGCTGTCCCTTGTTGAGGTGACATGCTTGAGTCCACCATCGAAACTCCTGTTGAGGGCAAGGAATTAGTGGTATTACTGTTTCCAAACTTTGACAGTGTTGAGACCAGACACTCTAGGTACCATTGTCGTTTCCTCATATGCAGTCTGGCATATGGAATTAGTAGTATGCAAGATGCCATGCAACCCAAGGCCTGCAGAATTTTTCTTGCAGGGAGTTGGGTCTTTGTTGCCATCAATTGAAAATATTGAGTCAGTTGTCCTTGCTTGTCTGGCATGAGATAAGCCATCTGGGTCGTTGTATTCAAGCTGGCACCCAGGAATATTATCTCTTGAGAGGGCACTAGTTTTGACTTCTTTTCGTTTACTGTGTACCCTAGGCAACTTAACTTTTTTTTTTACAAACGCCAGATGCTTTAGAAGAATGTCCTTGCTCTCTGCTTGAATCAAGCAGTCGTCCATGTATGGATACATTTGAATTTCTTTCTGTCTGCAAAATGCAATTACTGGTGCCAGGCACTTTGTGAAGACCCTGGGCGCAGTAGATAAGCCAAAGGGCAGTGCAGAGAATTGGTAGTGCATTGAACCAGCTATGAATCTGAGGTATCTTCTGCAGTTTTGTCTGATAGGGACATGCAGGTATGCATCCTTGAGGTACAAAGTTACGAGCCAAGCTTTCTTGCCCAGCATGAGAAGAAGCTGCTGTAGTGTCAACATTTTGAATTTTGGAACATCCAGGTAAGTGTTTAGAGAAGAAAGATCCAGAATGGACCTCCAGGCTTTGTCCTTTCTGGGAACCAGAAAGAGTGTTGAGTAAAATCCTTGTCCTTGCTCCTGTGTTGGTACCTTTTGAATAGCTCTCATGTCCATGAGTGCTGTAATTTGACTTTGAGCCTTTGCCCATTGATTTGGTGGCAGATTTGGCATTACTTTTAACCTTGGCAGAGTGTGAAAGTGGAACCTCTAACCTTGAGCTACAATGTTGAGAACCCATTTGTCTTTGGTGATCATATGCCAGTTGTGACAGAAAAGTGCCAGTTTTCCTCCCAAGGGGGCTGCCAAGAGAGAACTGTTTGGCAGCTGTAGTGGAAAGTCATTGGGGCTGTTTTTTGTAAGGTTGAGGCCTGTCTTCCCCTTCCTTCTGGGTTGATGCACCCTATTGCCGAGGCCTGTAAGGACCTTGTGGTTGACCTCTACCTCTTGGACGCCTGTATCTGCCCCTTTGAAGTCTGTCTAACTGGAAAGGACCAATTCTTTGTTGGCCAATTTCTGCTAAATCGAGGAGTCTGAACCTGTAAGAAATCCTTCACCCTTTGCATAGACTTTGCCTTATCCTCCATTTTCTTTAATACCTCTTCTGCCTTAACTCCAAATAAAACATCCTGCTGCAAAGATGCATCCAATAATTTTGCTTTAACATGATCTGGTAATGTCTGTTCTTTTAACCAAGCATGTCTTCCAGTGACGGATGCTGTAACTGCTGCCCTACAGGAGGCCTCTAATGAATCAAAACCACATTGCAAAGTATGTTTTCCACTTGGTCAGCTGCATGCAATAAATCCTGCATTTCTTTATAATTAGGAGGATCTGAGTTTGGAAGCATTTTTTGTTTCAACTGAGACATCAAATATTGTTGATATTTTAGCATGTGAAACTGGCAATTTAAGGCCCACACTGCTAAAGTTGCAGATGTATATACTTTCTACCCCCATCTGTCTAATGCTCTGGAATCTCTGTCAGAGGGGACTGGATTCTTTGCTGAGGAGGCCTTTACCCCCTTTGGGGCCCTGAGAAATAGTTTCAGGGTCAGCAGCAGGGCTTTTATAAAGAAATTTGAGAGAGTCAGGGACTCTGTAGTATCTGTCAGGCTTAACTGGAGCAGGAGGTAAAGAATCAGGATTTAAACTGGATTCAGTATACACATCATCCACAATGTCTAACACTGGCGGAATAGCAAGGGGTCTGTGTTGAGGTAATAAAAGGAAATCTCGGAGCCTTTTCTTGGATTCTGAATAATCCTGGCCCTCCCAATGGAAATGCTCCCTCATGGTATGCAAGGTTTCCCCAAAGGAGTAGTCCTCTGTCGGAGAGGCTGAAGGAATTGATACCTCAGCATCAGAATCCTCATAAGGGGGTAAAGCGTATCCTAGATCAGAGGATGAATCTGAAGAGATGGATACGCGGTCGGATGAGTCATAGTCTGCATCCTGTCTAGGCCTTTTATCAGGAGGGGAAGGGACCCCCTGATCAGAGTGATTAAGTCTTCGGCCATTTTGAGCATTTGTTTCTTAGGCATGGAGGCCTGTCCTGGTGAATGTTGAATTTGTTTCTTTGTTTTTAAAGGAGTTTTAGACTTAGCAGAAGATTTAATGGTTAACTGAGTAGGTCTGAAAACACCCTCTGAAACTACGTTTTTTGCTCAGCTACTCCGGATCCCTCTGAAGGGTTAAGTCACAGTAGGCTGTAAATCTGGTGCGTCCGAAGGCCCTGCCATCTCCATGTGGGAGTCAGAGGCGGCTTGAGGTTCTAAAGATGCGGTCGTCAGGGGCTGCGAAGGCGCCTTGCTGAAAACTGGAGAACCGGCAACTGGCCTAGAAGAGGCTTCGTCAGTTTTGGGCCTAGGATGCCTGTCGTTGTCTTTGCGCTTTTTGTGTATTCCGGTCATCGGTAGTTCCGAAGGCATGGTATAATTGAATTTTCTGCCAAAATAATGTCGGGCAAAATCAAACCGACGTTTAATAGTGCGCTTGTTAAACCTAGCACAAAACAGACAACCTGTGACGTCGTGGTCTGGGCCTAGGCATGGGATACAATAGGAATGGAAATCCTTATGAGGTATTTGCTTCCCACAAGAAATACAGTTATTAACTTTTATTGACATCGGTCTGAGGCAAGAAAAAGTTTCCCCAATGGGGTACTTAGCTTTGTAGAAGACTTCGGTTCTGGATTCGGAATGAAAATCTCAGGAGTCAGCCGACTGGCACTCGCGAACTGCTGTTGCTTCGGGCACCACGCGGCAAGAAAGACTGAAGAAAATGGCGTCGGCTGCATCTTATATACCCCTGTCGCACTGACGTCAGGGAAGAAGCGACAGCAACCAACGCCGGACCAAGACTTTGGAACTCGGGCCAACTGCGGGACTGCCTGACGGCAGGATAACCCAAGTGTAATGACTGCAGCACTGTAACACGACGAACATCTGTGGTATTGTCCATCTTTATTAGTAGTTGTCCTGGATGTAGTAGATCCTTGAAAGCTGTCAGGGCATTCTGTACAGCTAGCATCTCTTTTTGATTGATGTGAAGATGCATTTGTTCCTTGGGCCACGTGTCCTGAATACATTTTCCTGCCATACGTGCCCCCCCCAGGCATAATCCGATGCATCTGTTGTTATTGTCTGCCTGGCTGTGAGTAAGGTGAAAGGCTGTCCCTTGTTGTGGTGACAGGCCTGGGACCACCATCGAAACTCCTGTTGTAGGCAGGGAATTAAAGCTATGATTGTTTCCAGGCTGTGGCAATGTTGAGTCCAAACACTTTTTAGATACCATTGTAGTTTCCTCATATGCAGTCTTGCATATGGAATTAGTAGAATGCATGACACCATGAAGCCCAGGGCCTGCAGAATTTTTCTTGCAGGGAGCTGGGTCTTTGTTGCCATCATTTGAAAGTAATGAGTCAGTTGCCTCTGTCTGGCGTGAGATAAGCCATCTGGGCAGTTGTATTTAAGCTTGCACCCAGGAATATTATCTCTTGAGAGGGCACTAGTTTTGATTTCTTTTCGTTTACTGTGTACCCTAGGCAAATTAGTAATCTTTTTACAAACGCCAGATGCTTTAGAAGAATGTCCTTGCTCTCTGCTTGAATAAGGCAGTCGTCCAAGTAGGGATATATCTGAATTCCTTTTTGTCTGCAAAATGCAATTACTGGTGCCAGGCATTTTGTGAAGACCCTGGGCGCAGTAGATAAGCCAAAGGACAGTGCAGAGAATTGGTAATGCATTGAGCCAGCTATGAATCTGAGGTATCTTCTGCAAGATTGCCGATTGGGACATGCAGGTATGCCTCCTTGAGGTCCAAAGTAACTAGCTAAGCCTTCTTGCCTAGCATGGATAGAAGCTGCTGTAGTGTTAACATTTTGGAACATCCAGGAAAGTATTTAGGATTGACAAGTCCAGTATTGGTCTCCGGGCTTTGTCCTTTCTGGGTACTAGGAAAAGTTTTGAGTAAAATCCTTGTCCCTGTTCTTGCTGTGGTACTCTTTGAATAGCGCCCATGTCCATGAGAGCAGCAATTTGTTTTTGTGCCTCTGCCCATTAGTTTTGTGGCAGGTCTGGCATACCTTTTGATTTTGGAAGGGTGTGAAAGTGGAATCTGTAACCCTTTGAAAAGTACAGTTTTGTACCTACCATAAATGTAGATGTCCGATAGGAATGCATCTGCAGTCCTTACAAATGGGTTGTCCTGTCGTCAGGCAGCCCTTCGGTCGGCCGGATTCCAAAGTCTGGGTCTGGCCTCGGCTGGTGTCACACTTCACCCGACGTCATAGCTGCAGTTATTCGGGTATAAAGGCATCAGCCGACGCCATTTTCCTCAGTGTTTCTTGCCCCAGATGCCAGGTGCCCTCTTGGAAGGCTAAATTTGGATAAATGCCAATGATTCCAAATAGTAGAGAGCAAACACAAAAATAAGCATGTATGTACATATATACAAACAAATACACCATAATAGATTCCCCCAGCTAGCTATAAGATGGGCAAATACCCTAGGAGCACCACAGAGGAGAAGGCGGGTGGGTAATCCTGACTGCAGATGCATTCCTATCGGACATCTACATTTATGGTAGGTACAAAACTGTACTATGTCCTTCAAGGATGCATCTGCAGTCCTTACAAATGGGTAGAATACCATAGCCAAACTGGGGGAGGAGGAAAAATAAAGTTATGGTGTAGTTAGGATCCCTTGCAAAACAGCAGTGGCAAAACCTGCTCGGGATCTAGAGTATAAAGTCAAATTATAATGCTTGGCAAATGTATGCACGGAGCTCCAAGTAGCAGCCTCTAAAATGTCCTTGGTAGCCACTCCTCGTAAGAAGGCTGTGGTAGTGGCTGTAGCCCTTGTAGAGTGAGGCCTGATGTTCTCTGGAGTTTTCTTTCCATGGTAGGAGTAACAAAATCTAATGCAATTTCCTATCCACTTGGAGATTGTCTGTTTTGAAATTGCTTTTCCTTCCCTTCCTGTTGCATATGCTACCAGTAGCTGGTCAGTTTTTCTATTGCTCTTTGTCCTGTCCAGGTAGTAGCGTAATTGTCTATGTACATCCAAGGTATGCAGCAGTCTTTCTCCGCTGTTCTGTGGGTTGGGGAAGAATGTTGGTAGGTGGATAGCCTGATTTAAAGAAACTCTGGAGACCACCTTAGGCATAAAGGAAGGATTTGTTCTCATGGACACTCTATCTTGATGGAAGATCAGGAAGGGTTGTACTGCCATTAATGCCTGAAGTTCAGATACCCTTCTTGCTGAAGTGATTGCCAGCAGGAAAGCAGTCTTCCATGATAAGTATTGTAATTCTGCTGTTGCTGCTGGTTGAAAGGAGGAAGTGTCAATTTTTCTAGCACAAAGTTCAAGTCCCATGCTGGCAATGGTGGCTTCCTAGGAGGCTTTACATTTTTAATTCCTCTCAGAAACTGTCTGAGCAGAGGATGTGAGAAGACAGGAGGATCCAAGTCGTATTCTGCTGAAATAGCTGATGCATGAATCTTAATGGAGGAATAGGACAGGCCTGTGTGGAAGAGCTCTGCCAAGTATTCCAGGATGTTGGCTATGTTTACCAGTGACACATCTTCTCCTTTTGCAGTACTCCAAATGAGATATCTTTTCCATTTTGCTGAATAATTTTTTCTTGTTGAGGGTCTGCGAGCCTCAAGGATAATGTCTTTAACCCTTTGGGATAAATTTGGGTTAACTGGTCTTATGCAATGTTCCAGGCAGTCAGCTGCAGAGTTTTCAGGTTTGGATGCAGATTGTTGTAGTTGTTCTGTGTTAACAGCAAGGGAACCAGGGGTAGTGGCCATATTTTTTCCCGAGACATGCTCCTCAGTAATGGGTACCAATGTTGCCTTGGCCAGTCTGGAGCTATCAGAATGATCCTTGGACGGTCCTCTTTGATCTTCAATAGCACCTTGTGCATCAAAGGAAGTGGTGGGAATGCATATACTGTCAGGTTTTTCCAACTGAAGGATAGGGAGTCCACCTTCCAAGCAAGTGGGTGGTACGTCCTTGTGCAGAATTTCTTTAGCTGGTGATTGTGTGGGGATGCAAATAAGTCTATTTCTGGAAGCCCCCATTTTCTTGTAATGGTTTTGAAGATGTCCGGATGCAGCATCCATTCGTGGGCATCCGTGGTAGTCCTGCTTAATATGTCTGCAACAATGGTTTCTTTTCCTGGTACAAAAATTGCTTTTAACTGAATGTTGTAGCTCAGGGCCACATTCCAGAGGTCCAGTGCCATCCGGCAAAGAGGATACGAATGTGTGCCTCCCTGTTTGTTGATGTACCACATAACTGTAGTGTTGTCTGTCCTTATCATCAATTGACCTTGTTGGAGAAATGGTCTGAATGCCTGAATTGCCAGTTTTACTGCCAGCATTTCCTTTAGATTTATGTGTAGGTGCAGCTGGTCTTGAGTCCATAAGCCTTGTATGCACTTGTCCAGCATGTGGGCCCCCCAACCGAGGTCTGAGGCGTCCGTCGTGATGGTTTGGCTTGGTTGAGTACTGTGGAAGGGCAATCCTGTGTTTGATTGACAAGCCTGAGCCCACCATAGGAATTCTTGCTTCAGTCATGGAATAATTGGAATCTGGGTTTCTAAGCTGTGCTTGTGTTGAGACCATAAATTCCTTAGGTACCACTGTAGTTTTCTCATATGCAGTCTGGCATGAGGAACCAATATTATGCAGGATGCCATGAAGCCCAAGGCTTGCAGTACTTTTCTTGCTGTCAGATGGTTCTGCTTTGTTAATGCCAAGAAGTAGAGAGGCAGCTGCTCCTGTTTTTCTACTGTTAGGAATGCCATTTGCTTTGATGTGTCCAACTCTGCACCCAAAAAGGTTATTCTTTGGGATGGTATCAGCCTTGACTTTTTTATATTGACTGTGTATCCCAGGGCTTGTAGCAGGTAAATGACCCTTTGTAAGTCTTCTGCTAGCTTGTTTTTTTGTCCGCTTGTATCAGGCAGTCGTCCAGGTAGGGGTAGATTTGGATTCCCTGAAGCCTGCAATGAGCAATTACTGATGCCAGGCATTTCGTGAACACTCTGGGCGCAGTAGATAAGCCAAAGGGCAATGCTGAGAATTGATAATGCTCTGATCCTGCAAGAAATCTGAGGTATCTTCTGCAATTTGGTCGTATGGGGACGTGCAGGTATGCCTCCTTGAGATCTAGAGTTACCAGCCAAGACTCCTTGCCCAGCATGGGAAGAAGCTGCTGTAGAGTCAGCATTTTGAATTTTGGAACAATGAGGAATGTGTTTAAAGCGGACAGGTCGAGAATAGGTCTCCATTTGCTTTCTTTTCTTGGTACCAGGAAGAGTCTGGAGTAAAATCCTTTCCTTGCTCCATAGATGGTACCTTTTCCACAGCTCTCATCTTTAATAATTGGGATATTTGTTTTAGAGCTTCTGCCTTTTGATTTGGAGGTAGGTTTGGCATTCCTCTCTTCCTGGTAGAGTATGGAAGTGAAACCTGTAGCCTTGGTCTATTGTCTGTAAAATCCACTTGTCTCTTGTGATGTAATGCCAGTTTATTGAAAATAAGGCTAGCTTCCCGCCTAAAGGTGCTTCTAGTTGCTCCCTGGTAGGCGGTGCCAGAGCCAAGTCACTGTGATTGTCCTGTAGTTGTGGTGGTGGCTGTGTCTGTGGCTGTACTTCGCTGGTTGTTACTCTGCCACTGGCGTCCCCTGTAGGCACCCCTGGATTGGTTTCTGCCTCTTGAACGCCTATTCCTGCCCCTCTGAGCTCTGGATGAGTCTGGAAAGGACCAATTCTTGGAGGGCCAATTCCTGCTAAAACTTGGCGGTTGGACCTGTAAGAAATCTTTTACTGTTTGGACAGATTTTGCCTTCTCTTCCATCTTCTTCAGCACCTGTTGTGCAGGAGAGCCAAACAAATTGATCTTATCCATAGGTGCATCTAATAGTTTGGACTTGGCATGGTCTGGTAAGGCCTGCTCTTTTAACCATGCATGCCTTCTGATAACTGTGCCAGTCATGGCTGATCTAAAGGAAGCCTCAAGTGCATCATAGCCGCATTTTAAGGAATGGTTACTGACTTGCTGAATGTTATGTACCATTTCCTGAACAGATTTTTTGTCTAATGATTCAGAGGACAGTTTTTTGGTTAACTGGTCTAGCATAAACTCTTGATACTGGATCATGTGGAATTGACAGTTCAAGGCCCTAGCTGAAAGAGTAGCAGAAGTGTAAACTTTTTTACCCCATCTCTCTAATGATCTGGATTCCCTTTCTGAGGGGAGGGGGTTCTTAGCAGAAGTAGCTGCAACAGCCTTAGGTCCTTGGGAGATGGTCTCGGGATCTGCAAAAGGAGCCTTATACAAATGGTAATGTGTGTCCGGGACCCTGTAGTATCTATCAGGCTTAGCAGGGGCCGGAGGTAGAGAATCAGGAGCAGCACAAGCATCATTAAATGCATCATCTACAACAGAAAGAACTGGAGGTATGGCTAAAGGCCTATGTTGTGGTAAATGCAGAAAGGTTCTAAGCCTTTTTCTGGAGTCTGAAAAATCCTGGCCCTGCCACTGAAATTGTTCCCTCATAGCATGCAAGGTTTCCCCAAAGGAAAATTCCTCAGGCGGAGAGGCAGAAGGGATGGACTCTTCAGCATCAGAATCTTCATAAGGGGAGAAAGGAGCCTCTGGAGGGTCCGAATCACCTGAATCATCAGAGGAATCATCTGTAGAAAGTGGCTGAGGGGGCTCTGCTCTAGGCCTCTTCTCTGGAGGAGGCTGAGAGGCCCTGTCTGGTTGAGGTTGGGATCCCCGGATTAAAGAAATGAGATCCTCTGCTAAACTAAGCATTTGAGAACTAGAGCTGGGCCTGTGAGAGGGGGTCTTAGCAGGCACAGTCTTAGTAGCTTTAGCCCTGGCAAAGGCCTTAATGGACATGGCTGCAGGTGGCCTAGCAGCTCCACGTGCAGGGGTTGAAATATCCAAGGGAATAGTGTCAGATAATTCCTGAGAAACTGCAACAGCAGGTGGGTTTTCTGAAGCCGATTCCACCAGGTTGGAAGAGGCCTCGGTAGAAGGTAAGTTTTCGGCTGAAGGAAGAACCGCTTGCTCGGTTTCAGCCGAAACAGAGACACTCGCGGTTGGCTTAACCGGTTTCGGCGGCAGCGGACCGCGAGTGTCGGTCCTTTTCCTTGCGCTTTTTAGACATTTGCGTAGTCGGAGGATCCGACAGCATAATATAAGCAAAATCGGAGCCGAAAAACTCCTCAGCAAATTCAGACCGACGTCTAACCGTCCGCCGGTTAAAAGAAGCACAGGCTAGACAAGCTGCTACGTCGTGGTCTGGGCCTACACAGGGTAAGCAGTAAGAGTGGAAATCTTTATGAGGTATTTGTTTCCCACAAGTTAAACAGTTATTCACTTTTTCTGACATCGGCTGAGGCAAGAAAGAGTCCCCAACGGGGTACTTAGCTTTTTAGAAGTCTTCGTAGTAGTATTCGGTAGTAGTAATCTCTGGTTCTGACCAACCGGCACTTGCGAACAGCTTCTGCTTCGGGCGCCACGCGGCAAGAAAGACTGAAGAAAATGGCGTCGGCTGATGCCTTTATACCCGAATAACTGCAGCTATGACGTCGGGTGAAGTGCGACACCAGCCGAGGCCAGACCCAGACTTTGGAATCCGGCCGACCTAAGGGCTGCCTGACGACAGGACAACCCATTTGTAAGGACTGCAGATGCATCCTTGAAGGACATCAATATTCAGTACCCATTTGTCCTGGATGATTATGTGCCAATTTTTTGAGAAAAGTGCTAGCTTTCCCCCTAGGGGTGCTGCCAAAAGGTAAGCGCTTGGCATCTGTAGAGGGAAGTCATTGGGACTGTTTCCTATAAGGTTGTGATTTGTCTTCTCCTCCTTTGGGGGCTGAAGCACCCCATTGTTTAGGTCTGTAGGAGCCTTGGGGCTGAGATCTGCCTCTTGGGTGTCTGTATCTGCCTCTTTGTGGCCTGTCTGACCTGAAAGGACCAATTTTTTGAAGGCCAGCTTCTGCTAAACCTAGGTGGTTGAACCTGTAAGAAATCCTTTACTGTCTGCATAAATTTTGCTTTATCCTCCATTTTCTTTAACACCTCTTCTGCCTTAACACCAAACAAAGTATCATGTTGTAGTGGAGCATCCAATAATTTTACTTTAACATGTTCAGGTAAACTTTGTTCTTTCAACCAAGCATGCCTTCGAATGACAGAACCTGTAACCGCGGCTCTACAAGAAGCCTCTAATGAATCAAAACCACATTGTAGAGTATGCTTTCCCACTTGTTCAGCTGCATGCAATAAATCCTGCATTTCCTTGCATGCAATAAATCCTGCATTTCCTTACTGTCAGGACTTTCTGAGTTTGTAACCATTTTCTGTTTTAACAAGGACATGAGGTACTGTTGATATTTAAGCATGTGAAACTGGCAATTTAAAGCCCTTACAGCTAAAGTAGCAGAAGTGTAAACTTTTTCCCCCATCTATCCAGAGCTCTAGAATCCCTATCTGAGGGGACAAGATTTTTAGCAGTGGAAGCCTTAACCCCTTTAGGGCCCTGAGAAATTGTTTCTGGATCTGCAGCAGGGTTTTTGTAAAGAAATTTATGAGAGTCAGGGACCCTGTAATACCGGTCTGGCTTGACTGGTGCAGGGGGTAAAAGTACCTGTCTGGCTTGACTGGTGCAGGGGGTAAAGAATCAGGAGACAGACTGGATTCAGAGAAAACATAATCAACAATATCAAGCACAGGGGGAATAGCCAGGGGCCTGTGCTGAGGCAATAAAAGAAAGTCTCTGAGCCTTTTCTTGGATTCTGAGTAATCCTGGCTCTCCCAATGGAAATGCTCCCTCATGGTGTGTGCAGGGTTTCACCAAAAAAATAATCCTCAGGCGGAGAGGCTGAAGGTACGGACTCTTCTGCATCAGAGTCCTCATAGGGAGGGAGAAAATATCCCTGATCAGAAGAGGAATCAGAGGAAATAGAAATCTGGTCAGAGGAATCATAGTCAGTGTCTTGCCTAGGCCTTTTGTTAGGAGGGGGATGGGAACCCCTGATTAAAGTAATTAGGTCTTCGGCCATTTTAAGCATCTGTTTCTTTGGCATGGATGACTGTTCAGGAGAATGCTGTACTTGTTTCCTTGTCTTTAATGGTATTTTTGACTTTGCCTTGGCTGCTGTAGTGGACTTAATAGTAAGCTGTGAAGGTCTGAAAACAACCTCAGAAGCCGATGCCTGCTCAGCAGCTCCAGACCCATCTGAGGGAATAATTTCCGCAGGGCCAATACCTTGAGTTTCCACAGGCCTCGGTGCCTCCACGTGGCTGTCAGATACGGTCTGTGGCTCTGAGGTAGCGGGTATCGTTTTTTCTAAATTGCGGTCGTCGGTTGTTCCGACGACATTATGTAGTTAAACCTTCGGCCAAAATAATGTAAAGCAAAATCAAACAGACGTTTAATAGTGCGCTTGTTGAATCTTGCACAAAACCAACAACTAGTAACGTCGTGGTCAGGGCCTAGGCAAGGAATACAGTAAGAGTGTAAGTCCTTATGAGGTATTTGCTTCCCACAAGAAATACAATTATTAACTTTTACTGACATCGGTCTGGAGCAAGAAAAAGTTTCCTCAACAGGGTACTTAGCTTTACTGAAGACTTCGGTTCTGAAACTCAATTTTGAAAATCTCAGGAGTCGGACGACCGGCACTTGCGAACTGCTTTTGCTTCGGGCACCGCGCGGCAAGAAAGACTGAAGAAAATGGCGTCAGTTGCATCTTTTATACCCCTGGCACACTGATGTCAGGGAAGAGGTGACAGCAACCGATGCCGGACCTAGACTTTGGAACTCTGGCCGACTGCGGGTAGCCTGCCAGCGGGATAACCCAAGTGTAATGACTGCAACAGTGAAACACGATGAACATCAGAAATGCTTACTAGGTTTAAAAATTAAGTGTGTTTAACTGTTTTACTACTTCCAGTTCTAGGCAAACTTCTGAGAAATATGTACTTCTCACACAGAGATGCTAAAAATTCTGTTGGTATCTGTTAGCCTGGGAACTGAAGGCAGGTGACCAATAGTGATGTCATCCAGCTGACCCAGTAGTAATGTTTTGATAGTAATTTGGGTACTCTCTCACAGACTGTGTATTTTGTATCTGGTTTTGGACCTAGAAACATCCACTCATCAGCACTTCTGCCTGCATGTTGTCTGTAAGTACGACTTGGGGAAAAGTGATTTCTTTTAGATATAGATAAGAATATAGTAAAGATTAGTTTAGATGTTTTCTGTATTTATTCGAGACTGTCCTGCAATGTTGTTTTAAAATATTTCCTGTGATTCTGAACTCTGTAGTCACTGTGCCGAGTTACCGACTATTGTCTTGTTCTTTTTATTATTTATTACTAAAAATATTTAAACCTTTTAATTGTGGATGGTTTGTTTAGAGATATTTAAGATCTTAGAGTATTTCCATATGTATTTGGTGACACTGTATATACCACTCCCATAGCCTTGAAAGTCTTGGTCGCACTTACCATTTGGAGAACAGTAACATCACAAAGGATTGGTCACCCTTTGGGAAGGGCGTTATAGTAGGGGATAAAGAGCTGGGTGGTGGGACTGATAACTACCTTTTAGTCTGGGCAGAAGGAGGCACAGACAGTAAACCTGTGTCAGTCTTTCCCAGGAGTGTGTGTGTTTGTATACAAATCAAATCTCAAAGTGTATTTGTCAGCTACTTGGGCAAGGGATTTGAAGCACTGGTTGGACAGAAAGGGTGCTGAAGGTTTGGCTTGACAGCTCGGATGAAATCTTATCCCTATAGCTGTGCCAGTGGAGAGTCTTATTGGGGATATGGAGAAAGAGGGAGAAACCAGCCCCAGATTGACTGTGATCTCCGTGTGCTCTTAAGGGAAATTTTACTTTACTGTGTGTGTACCTGTCATTCTCCCAATGTGTACGTCCCTCACTGGTGCTAGTGGTGAAGATTGAGGCTCCTTGATTGCTGGGCCAGTGCAGGAGCGTCACACTAGTCCGTCTCCCAGATGGTGAAATGCAACTCCAGTACGATACAGCTCTTTGGAAATCTTTTTAGATCCTTAAGGCTGCATTCTTTCCCTTGTTCATAAATCACTTCCTCTATCTTTAGTAAGCAGGCTGAGAGGTTATTTTAGCAGTCTGTCTGTATACTGTATACCTGATCTGTTTTTGGCTCAGTTTTACCATTTTGCCACCATAAGGCTTGCACAAGAGCAAGGCTATCTGTGTCAAAGTTCTCCACATGAAGCACAGCAAGATGACACCTTCCAATTGTCTCCTGAAAGCATTTATCCCTGTACTGATTTCCCTCAAACTCAAATGCCATTCTGAGTACTCTCTAGAGTCTGCATTTCACAAATTTCTCTGAAGAAACCTTTTCTGCCATGACTAACCACTTAACATTTTGCTAATGGGTTAAAGACTGTAGTGGGTGCAAATCTTAGAGGTACAGAGCCAACATGGAAAGTCTGCCAAATGAATACTATGCTAGGTTACATAAATATACTATATGAAAATAAAGGTGAGCAATGAAAAAATAAGTAATTTATTGGTATAACTGTTGCAAACTTTTCTAAGGTGTCATGCTCACTGAATTATTTATTTTGTAGTCCTGAGCTGGAGTCCCTCAGTCTCTACTTACACAAGTTAATTATCCATATTGTGCATTCAAACTTCCCCCGGGAAAAAAAAAAAAGAAAAACACATTTATGCCTAGTGGGCAAACCTAGTTAATTACTGAATAAAAAACGAGCAAGACAGAAAGCATTTATAACATTTCAGAAAGCAATTCTGAATATAGCTTTTACAGCAACTTAATGAATGGACAAGATGAAGACTTGTATTGGATTAAAATGCAGTACTTTGTTCAAATGCAATGTAAAGTGTTCAATCAAATGCTTCTGGCTGGTGCTCTTGCACTTTAATGACACCAAAAATATTATTTACTAAACCCTGACCCATTAAGTGACTTCTTACTGAAGCATCCCACTACCACTCAATTACCATGACAAGAAACTGCAATGGCAAATAAAGTACAGTTGTGTACACTTACCATAAATATAGATGTTCGAGTGTATTCACTGTTGCAGTCCTCACATTTGGGTTATCTGCTTGCAGTAGCCCTCAGTCGGCCTAATTATCAAAGTCTTGGGTCCTGCGTCGGTTGCAGTCTCATCTTCCATGACGTCAGGTAGTCAGGGGTATAAAGCATGCAGAAGATGATATTACATCAGTTTTTGTTGCCCCAGATGTCAGGTGCCCCATAATGGGAAGCAATTAAATATACATATATATATATATATATATATATATATATATATATATATATATATATATATATATATATGCAAGGTTATACCTCCAGCAAAAAAGCAAACACACCAAAAAGCTTTTAAGCACAGTAAAGGCGAATAGAGGTAGAGCCAAAAGAAGTCAGGGGGTTGGAGGGAGGGTAACCAGGACTGCAACAGTGAATACACTTGAACATCTACATTTATGGTAAGTGTACACAACTGTACTATGTTTTTCGTGTTTCACTGTTGCAGTCATCACATTTTGGTAGATTCCCAAAGCTAAGGATGGGAGGAGGAATTTAGATAGCATTTGGACCAGCTATAAGGCCCTGTAAGCCTGGAGTGGCAAAGCCAGCTCTGGATTTAGAGAAAATTGGAAATGGTAATGCTTGGTGAAAGTATGTACAGAACTCCAGGTAGCATCTCCTAGGATGTCCATGGTAGGGACACCTCTGAGAAAGGCTGTAGAGGTAGATGCAGCCCTGGTTGAGTGTGGTCTTATCCCCTGTAGGATAGGTTTTCCATGGCGCTTATAACAGAAATTAATGCAATGGCCTATCCATTTAGAAAGGGTTTGGTTTGAAATGGCCTTCCCCTCTGCCCCTGCAGCAAATGCCACCAGCAGTTGTTCAGATTTCCTTTGAGGTTTAGTCCTGTCCAACTAAAATCTAAGTTGTCTATGCATATCTAAGGAGTGCAGTATCTGTTCCCCTTTGTTCTGTGGATTAGAAAAGAAGGTTGGCAAATGAATGGACTGATTAAGAGCCACACTGGATACTACCTTGGACATGAGATTGGTCCTGAGGGACACCCTGTCCGCATGAAAGATGATGAAAGGCTCCACTGCCATAAGGGTCTGTAATTCAGATACCCTTCTTGCGGAAGTGATTGCTAAAAGGAAGGCCGTTTTCCAAGAAAGGAATTTAAACTCTGCACTTGCAGCTGGCTCAGAAGGAAGTAGAGTGAGTTTTTCCAATACAAAGTTAAGGTCCCAGGCTGGAGTTGGGGCTCTCCTGGGTGGTCTTAAGTTTTTGACTCCTCTGAGGAACTGCTTGAGCAGTGGATGAGAGAAGAGGGGTGGTTCTGTGTTGTAATTGGCTGAAATGGCTGAGGCATGAATTTTGATGGGGGAAAAAGAAAGGCCCTTGTGAAGCATCTCAGTTAAGTATTGAAGAATCTGAGGTAAATTGGGTGCTGCTGTGCCCATCCCTTGAGTTTGGTTCCAAGAACAGAATGTTTTCCATTTTTCAGCATAAGATTTTCTAGTACTAGGCCTCCTTGCCTCACAAAATGACATCCAACACTTGTTTACTGAGAGATGGTAACGGAGAGCTTAGGTAGCCAGGCTGCCAGGTTCAGGGTTTGAAGCTGAGGATGCAGAATCTGGCCCTCCTGCTGGGACAGCAGGATAGGGGTCTGAGGCAGGTGCCATGGAGCCAGCAGTGACACACTGCGCAAGAGGGGGTAACCAGTGTTTGCGTGGCCAGTCTGGTGCAATCAGCATTGTCCTTGCTTTGTCTTGTTTGATCTTTAGTAGCACTTTGGAGAGGAGAGGCAGAGGACGAAAGGCATAAACTGATTTTTCCAGTTGAAGGACAGGGCATCTACTTTCCAAGCTTCTTTGTGGGGAGTCCTTGTGCAGAATTTGTCCAATTGGTAGTTCTGGGGGGAGGCAAACAGGTCTATATCTGGGCTCCCCCATTTGTTGAGCAACATGTTGAATTCTTTGGTCCCAGTTTCCACTCGTATGGGTCCATGAGATTTCTGCTTAGTTCATCTGCCAGTGTATTTAGCTTTCCTGGCAGGAATTGACCCTGTAGATGCACTTGATAGCTCAAAGCTGTGTTCCACAGAGCCATGGCTAGTCTGCAGAGGAGGTATGAATGGGTACCCCCCCCTGCTCATTTATGTACCACATAACAGTGGTGTTGTCCGTCTTTACCACTAATTGTCCTGGAAGAATGTGGTCCTTGAAGGCCGTCAGAGCATTCTGTACAGCGAACATTTCTTTTTGACTGATATGCAGGTGCATTTGACTTTGGTTCCATCTGCCCTGAATACACTTCCCTGCCAGGTGAGCCCCCCCATGCATAGTCTGATGTGTCTATTAGGGTTTGGGTGGCAGGGGATAGAGTGAATGGTAGTCCCTTGTTTTGGTGGCAGGCCTCTGCCCACCAAAGGAACTCTTACTGTAGGGCAAGGTATGATAGGAATCATTGCTTCTAGATCCTGAGAATGTTGACACCATAGGCTTTTTAGATACCATTGTAGTTTCCTCATATGCAATCTTGCATATGGAATTAGGAGAATGTAGGAGGCCATGAACCCCAAGGCTTGCAGTATTTGCCTTGCAGATAGCAGGGTTTTTATGGCCATTAGTTTAAAGTAAGTTGTCAAATTAATTTGTTTCTATGGCATGAGGAAAGCCATCTGGGAAGTTGTATTCAAGCTTGCTCCCAGGAATATAATTTGTTGACAGGGTACAAGATGCGATTTCTTTTCATTTATGGTGTATCCCAGACAAGTTAGCACCTTCTGTACAAATGCCAGATGATTCAAAAGTATGTACTGACTTTTTGTGTCTGAATTAGACAATTGTCCAGGAATGGGTATATTTAAATATTTCTTTGCCTGCAAAATGCAATGACTAGAGCTAGGCACTTTGTGAATACCCTGGGCGCAGTAGATAAGCCAAGGGGCAGTGCAGAGAACTGATAGTGCATGTAGCCTGCTTTGAAGCGTAGGTATCTTCTGAAAGATTCCCTGATTGGGATGTGCAGGTAGGCTTCCTTTAGATCCAGTGTTGCCAACAAGGCATCCTTGCCTAGCATAGGAAGCAGCTGGGGAAGAGTTAGCATCTTGAATTTTGGGATCACCAAAAATATGTTTAGGATAGAAAGGCCCAGGATAGGATCCCATGGGTTGTCTTTTCTGGATACCAGGAAAAGTCTTGAGTAGAAACCTTGTCCCTTTTCCTCTTCTGGTACAGTTTGAATAGCCCTTATGCTTAAGAAAGAGAGTACTTGCTTTTGAGCCTTTGCCCACTGATTTGGGGGTAGATATGGCCAACAGTTTGGGGTTGGTAACGCGTGGAAGTGAAATCTGTATCCTTGGGAAACTATATTTAAAACCCATTTGTCCTGGGTAATGAGTTCCCAGTTTTTTGCCTGCAGAGCAGTCTTTCCTCCTAAAGGAGCAGTCAGTTGAGAAGGGCTTGGAAGTTTTAAAGTTAAGTCATTGAGACAGTTTACCATAGGGGGGAGTCTTACTACTCCCTGATTTGGAAGTGGGAGCCCCCAACTGCTTAGTCCTGTGCGTACCCTGGGAGGGAAGCCTGGGTGTTCTGCTGGCTTTGGGTTTGGACTGAGAAGGCCTGGAAGAAGGAGGAAAGGACCAATTCTTAGAGGGCCAATGCCTACTAAATCTTGGCGACTGTACTTGTAGGAAATCTTCATCAGTTTGCATAGATTTAGCTTTTTCCTACATCTTTTTAAGTACTTCTGCTTTGTTGCCAAACAGGCGGTCCTGATTTAAGGGAGCATCCAGCAATTTAGCTTTAACATGATCTGGCAGAGATTGCTCCTTAAGCCAAGCATGCCTTCTAAGTACAGACCCAGTGACAGCAGCCCTGCAAGATGCCTCTAGTGAATCAAAACCACATTGCAAAGTAAGTTTTCCAACTTGTTCAGCTGAATGCATTAAATCCTGTAAATCCTTATTTTTAGCACAGTCAGGAATCAACACCATTTTCTGTTTAAGCAATCCAATAATATGCTGCTGATACTTTAACATATGAAACTGGCAGTTTAAAGCCCTAATGGCCAAGATTGCAGAAGTGTATACCTTCTTACCCCATCTGTCCAGCGCCCTGGAATCTCTATCGGGGGGGGGGGGGTAGGATTTGGCAGTAGTAGCCTTAATGCCCTTGGATCCCTGTGAAATGGTCTCAGGATCCGCAGTAGGATTTTTAAAAAGGAAGTTGCTAGTGTAAGGAACCCTGCAATATCTATAAGATTTTCTGGGAACAGGAGGTAAAGAATCAGGGGCCAAGCTAGATTCCGAAAAGGCATCATCAACAATGTCTAGTACAGGGGGGATAGCCAAAGGCCTGTGTTTGGGCAGGAGTAAGAAATTCCTAAGCCTCTTTTTAGAATCACAGTAATCCTGGCTTTCCCAGCGAAAATGCTCCCCAAGAGTATGCAAGGTTTCACCAAAAGAGAAATCCTCTGGAGGGAAAGCAGAGGGAATAGAGTCCTCTGCATCAGAATCCTCATAGGTAGATAAGGGTAAATCCTGGTCACCAGAGGAAACAGAAATTTCAGAATCCTGATTAGACGTATCATAAGCAAATTCAGTCCTAGGTCTCAGAGGGGAAGGTTGGCTTCCCCCGATTAAAGTAATAAGGTCTTCAGCCATTCTTATCATTTGTTTTTTAGGCATACAGCCCTAACCATGCAGTCTGGGCGTCAGTTTTCTAGGCATGGTTCGAGTTTTAGGCCTTGAAGAAGAAGATGGCACCGGTTTAATATGCAAGTCAGTAGGCCTGAATACACCATCAGAAGCCGGTGCCTGCACAGCGGCTCCAGACCCATCCAAGGTAGAGACATCCGCAGGTTCCACAGTTGAAGCATCTCGCGGCATACCGGACTCCAAATGGGTCTCAGTAGAGGCCTGCGAATCTGAAGTAGCGGTTATCAGGGGCTGCAAAAGCGTCTCACTGAGTACTGGCAAACTGGCGACTAGCTTAGGAGAAGCATCGTCGGCAGCTTTGGACCTAGGCAGCCTGTCTCTGTCTTTATCTTTGCGTTTTTTTGGAATGTTTGTAGTCGGATGACTTACCAAAGACATATCTGGATAATTGAACTGAGTACCAAAATATTTAGAAGCGTAAATATACTAATGATGAATAGTTCGTTGTTTAAATAAGGCACAAAACTGACAGCGAGTTACGTCGTGGTCAGGGCCTAGGCAAGGAATACAGTACGAATGAAAATCTTTGAGGTATTTGCTTTCCACAAGAAATACAATTATTGACTTTTACTGACATCGGTTCACAGCAAGAAAAAGTTTCCCCAACGGGGTACTTAGCTTTAGTTGAAGACTTCGATTCTGAAACTCGAAAACGAACATTTCAGGAGTCGGCCGACCGGCACTTGCGAACTGTTTCTGCTTCGGGCACCGCACGGCAAGAAAGACAGATGTAATGGTGTCGGCTGCATGCTTTATACCCCGGACTATCTGAAGATGAGACAGCAACCGACGCAGGACCCAAGACTTTTATAATCAGGCCGACTGAGGGCTAATGCAAGCAGATAACCCAAATGTGATGACTGCAACAGTGAAACACAAAGAACATCAGAGTGCTCTCTGGGCTCCCATCTCAGAAAAAAGTACAGTTTTGTACCTACCATAAATGTAGATGTCCGAACTGGATAGCATCTGCAGTCATAACAACTGGGTTGTCCTGTCGTCAGGCAGCCCTTCAGTCGGCCGGATTCCAAAGTCCGGGTCTGGCTTCGGCTGATGTCGCACTTCACCCGACGTCATCTCTGTTGGTCTTCAGGTATAAAGGCATCAGCCGACGCCATTTTCCTCAGTGTTTCTTGCCCCAGATGCCAGTAGCCCTCTTGAAGGCTAAAATTTGGATAGATGCCAATGTTTCCAAAAACATAAAGGTAAACACAAAAATAAGCATGTATGTACATATATACAAACAAATACACCATAAAAGACTCCCCCCCACCAGCTAGCTATTAGGAGGGTAAACACCCTAGGAGTACCACAGAGCGGAAGGAGGGAGGGTAATCCTGACTGCAGATGCTATCCAGTTCGGACATCTACATTTATGGTAGGTACAAAACTGTACTATGTCCTTCATGGATGCATCTGCAGTCATAACAACTGGGTAGAATACCATAGCCAACTAGGGGAGGAGGATAAAACTAGATTATGGTGTGTTTAGGATCCCTTGCAGTACAGCAGTGGCAAACCCTGCTCGGGATCTGGAATATAGAGGCAAGTTATAATGCTTGGCAAATGTATGCACGGAGGTCCAAGTAGCCGCCTCAATAATGTCTTTGGTTGCCACTCCTCGTAAGAAGGCTGTGGTAGTGGCTGTTGCCCTTGTAGAATGAGGTCTTATGTTCTGTGGAATTGGTTTTCCATGGAAGGAGTAACAGAATCGTATGCAATTTCCTATCCATTTGGAGATTGTCTGTTTGGAAATAGGTTTTCCTTCCGTCCTGTTGCATAGGCTACCAAAAGTTGGTCAGTCTTTCTGCTACTTTTTGTTCTGTCCAAGTAGTAGCGTAGCTGTCTATGTACATCCAAGGTATGCAGTATTCTTTCCCTCTGTTTTGTGGGTTGGGAAAGAAGGTAGGTAGGTGGATTGCCTGGTTTAAAGACACTCTGGATACTACCTTAGGCATAAAGGTAGGGTTAGTCCTCATGGACACTCTATCTTGGTGGAAGATTAGGAAGGGTTGCACTGCCATTAAGGCCTGTAGTTCTGAAACCCTCCTTGCTGAAGTAATTGCCAGTAGGAAAGCAGTTTTCCATGACAGGTGTTGTAGGTCTGCTGTTGCTGCTGGTTCAAAGGGTGATAGTGTCAACTTTTCTAGCACAAAGTTTAAGTCCCAAGCTGGTAATGGTGGTTTCCTTGGAGGTTTTACATTCTTGATTCCTCTGAGGAACTGCCTGAGCAAAGGGTGCAAAAAAACAGGTGGATCAAAGCTGTATTCTGCTGAAATAGCTGATGCATGAATCTTGATGGAGGAGTAGGACAGGCCTGAATGAAGAAGTTCGGCCAGATACTCCAGAATGTTAGGCATATCTATGTTTGACACATCTTTTCCTCTTTCAGTACTCCAAATGACAAACCTTTTCCATTTTCCAGCATAGTTCCTTCTTGTTGAAGGTCTGCGTGCTTCAAGAATAATGTCTTTAACTCTTTGGGAAAGTTCTGGATTAGCTGCTGCTATGTGATGTTCCATGCAGTCAGTTGCAACGTTTTTAGGTTTGGATGTATGATGCTGTAGTTGTTCTGAGTTAACATCAAAGGCATCAGGGGGATTGGCCACATATTGTTCGAGACATGCTCCTCAGCAGTGGGTACCAGTGTTGTCTTGGCCAGTTTGGAGCTATCAGGATTATCCTTGGACGTTCTTCCTTGATTTTTAGTAATACCTTGTGTATCAAAGGAAGAGGTGGGAATGCATATGCTGTTAGGCCTTTCCAGCTGAAGGAGAGCGAATCCACTTTCCATGCTAGTGGGTGGAATGTCCTTGTGCAGAATTTTTGAGCTGGTGATTGAGAGGTGATGCGAATAGATCTATCTGAGGCATTCCCCATTTCTTTGAGATGGTCTTGAAGATGTCCGGGTGCAGCTTCCATTCGTGGGCATCCGATGTGGTTCTGCTTAATATGTCTGCTAGAGTATTTTCTTTTCCTGGTACAAATATTGCCTGTAACTGGATGTTGTAGCTGAGTGCCAGGTTCCACAGTTCCAAAGTCATTCTGCATAGGGGGTATGAATGAGTGCCTCCTTGTTTGTTGATGTACCACATTACTGTGGTGTTGTCTGTCCTTATCATCAACTGTCCTTCTGTGAGAAATGGTCTGAACTTTTGGATTGCCAGTTTTACTGCCAGCATTTCTTTTAGGTTGATGTGCAGGTGAAGTTGATCCTGTGTCCACAATCCTTGCACGCATTTGTCCAGCATGTGGGCCCCCCATCCTAGGTCTGAAGCGTCTGTTGTGATGGTCTGGCTTGCTTGACTTGTGCGAAAGGGTAGCCCTGGGTTTGACTGGCATTCCTGAGCCCACCATAGAAACTCCTGTTTTAAGCATGGAATTAGTGGGATTTCTGTTTCTAGGCTGTGTCTGTGTTGGGACCATAAATTCTTTAGGTACCACTGTAGTTTTCTCATATGTAGTCTGGCAAGTGGGACCAAGATTATGCATGATGCCATGAAGCCCAAGGCCTGCAGTACTTTTCTTGCTGTTAACTTGTTCAGTTTTGTTAGTGCCAAGAAGTAAAGAGGGAGTTCTTTTTGTTTTTCTGCAGTTAGGAATGCCATTTGTTTTACTGTGTCCAATTCAGCCCAAGAATGTCCTTGTTTGGGATGGTATCAGCCTTGACTTTTGTAAATTGACTGTGTATCCCAGTGCTTGTAGCAAGTAAATGACCCTTTGTAAATCTGTTGTCAGCTTGCTTTTGTTGTCCCCTTGTAGCAGGCAGTCGTCCAGGTATGGGTAAATTTGAATTCCTGTAGTCTGCAATGGGCGATTACTGATGCCAGGCATTTTGTGAATACTCTGGGCAGTAGATAAGCCAAAGGGCAATGCTGAGAATTGATAGTGCTCTGATCCTGCAAGAAATCTGAGGTATCTTCTGCAGATTGGTCGAATGGGGACGTGCAGGTATGCCTCCTTGAGATCTAGAGTTACCAGCCAACACTCCTTGCCCAGCATGGGAAGAAGTTGCTGTAGGGTCAGCATTTTGAATTTTGGGACAATGATGTATGTATTTAAGGTGGACAGGTCGAGAATAGGTCTCCAACTTTTTTCCTTTCTTGGAACTAGGAATAGTCTGGAGTAGAACCCCTTTCCTTGCTCTGCTGTTGGCACTCTTTCCACAGCTCTCATGTTTGCTAACTGCATTATCTGCTGTAGAGCCTCTGTTTTTTGATTTGGAGGTAGATTTGGCATTCCTCTTTTGACTGGTAAAGTGTGGAAGTGAAACCGGTAACCTTGATCTATGGTTTTTAAAATCCACTTGTCCTTTGTTATATATTGCCAGTTCTTTGAAAATAAGGTTAACTTGCCGCCTAGAGGAGCTGCTATTTGTTCCCTGGTAGGCGGATTTAGGGTTAAGTCACTGTGGTTGTGTTGTTGTAGTGGCAGTGGTTGTGTCTGTGCCTCTGTTGTTACCTTGCCACTGTCGTCCTCTGTAGGCACCTCCTCTGGATTGGTTTCTGCCTCTGGAACGTCTATTCCTGCCCCTTTGGGATCTTGTGGAGTCAGGAAAGGACCAATTTTTGGCAGGCCAGTTCCTGCTAAACCTTGGTGGTTGAACCTGCGAAAAATCTTTAACCGTTTGAACAGATTTTGCCTTTTCTTCCATTTTCTTCATAACCTGCTGGGCAGGTGTACCAAACAAACTTGTCTTATCCATAGGAGCATCTAGTAACTTAGCTTTAACATGATCCGGTAAAGCTTGCTCCTTTAGCCATGCATGCCTTCTTATCACTGTGCCAGTCATGGCTGATCTAAATGAAGCCTCCAGTGCATCATAGCCACATTTTAAGGAGTGGTTACTAACCTGTTGTATGTTATTTACCATTTCTAATACATATTTCTTATCAAGAGATTCATCAGTGGTTAGCTTTTTTGTTAACTGATCAAGCATAAACTCTTGGTATTGTATCATGTGAAACTGACAGTTTAAAGCTCTAGCTGAGAGAGTAGCTGAAGTGTAGACCTTTTTGCCCCATCTGTCTAATGACCTTGCTTCCCTTTCAGAAGGAATAGGGTTTTTAGCTATGGTCGCAGCTACTGCCTTGGGCCCCTGGGATATAGTTTCGGGATCTGCAAGTGGGGCCTTGTAAAGGTGGTGATGAGTGTCTGGTACCCTGTAAAACCTGTCTGGTTTGGCAGGGGCTGGAGGTAAGGAATCTGGTGCGGAGCAGACATCATTGAAAGCATCATCCACCACAGAGAGAACAGGAGGTATAGCTAAGGGCCTGTGCTGTGGAAGGTGCAGAAAGGTCCTAAGTCTTTTTCTGGAATTTGAAAAATCCTGTTGCTGCCATTGGAACTGCTCTCGCATGGCATGTAGGGTTTCCCCAAAGGAGAATTCTTCTGGTGGGGAAGCAGCTGGAATGGATTCTTCAGCATCTGAGTCTTCAAAATTGGAGAAAGGAGCCTCTGGCTGGTCAGTTACGTCTGATTCATCGGCAGAATCATCAGAGGACACTGGCTCAGGGGGCTCTGCCCTAGGTCTCTTTTCTGGGGGCTGAGAGGCCCTGTCTGGGTGAGATTGAGATCCTCTAATTAATGAAATTAAATCTTCTGCAAGAGTAAGCATTTGAGAACTAGAGGAGGGCCTGGTTGTAGGGGGTTTAACAGGCACTGTTTTAGTAGTCTTGGCTGCTTTAGCCCTGGCAAAGGCCTTAATGGACATGGCTGCTGGAGGCCTAGCAGCACCACGTGCTGGGGTAGAGACATCCAAGGGAATGGTGTCTGATAAGTCAGTGGCAACCACCGTAGTGGATAAAATTTCTGAGGCCGATTCAAGAGTGGTAGCAGGGGCCTCAGTTGTAGAGATAGATTCAGCTGTACTTTGATCAGTTTTCGGTTTCGGCGAAACCGAGACACTCGCGGTTTGCTTAACCATGGTTTCAGCGAAACCGCGGACCGAGTGTCGGTCTTTATCTTTGCGTTTTGGCAGATTGGGTAGTCGGAGGATCCGGCGGCATAATGTACGCAAAATCAGAACCGAAAAACTGTTCAGCAAACTCCGACCGGCGCCTAAGCGTTCGTCGGTTGAAAGAAGCACAGGCGAACAGGCTGCTACGTCGTGGGCTGGGCCTAAACAAGGCAGACAATAAGAGTGGAAATCTTTATGAGGTATTTGTTTCACACAGGTTAAACAATTGTTAACTTTTTCTGACATCGGCTGAGGCAAGAAAGAGTCCCCAACGGGTACTTAGCTTTAGAAGTCTTGAGTAGTATTCGGTAGAAGTAATCTCTGGATCCGACCGACCGGCACTTGCGAACAGCTTCTGCTTGGCCACGTGGCAAGAAAGACTGAGGAAAATGGCGTCGGCTGATGCCTTTATACCCGAAGACCAACAGAGATGACGTTGGGTGAAGTGCGACATCAGCCGAAGCCGGACCCGGACTTTGGAATCCGGCCGACTGAAGGGCTGCATGACGACAGGACAACCCAGTTGTTATGACTGCAGATGCATCCATGAAGGACATCTACAAAAGCAAAATAAAAATGATATTTGGCAGGAAATCAAATCTGACTGATGTTAATGTGAGTATGCATTATCTATGAATAGCTGTGTTGAATAATTGTTCAGATACATTCAAAACTAAGTACACTACCTCTATCTCTAATCAAAAAAGAGGCACATAACAACTGTAGGCCTGCTTTCCTTCTAAGTTCCTGACCACAATTCTTCAAAACCTGACAACTGGTATACAGGGATAAATCATAAACAACTTCAGTTTGATTAGCAGCTTGGACACTTAATGGGGCAATTAGGGCAGAAGACGCATGCCCATCTGGGGGGGGGGGACAAGGTAAAGCAATATGTATACTGCTAAAATCCCTCAGAAGAGGGCCAGCAACACAAATTCAAATCTTGGGGGTAGGATTTTGGCTCACCAAGCTGAGTATTTCATAGTGAGTACACGCCAAGTGTCCACTTATAAAGTAAAAACATTATGGGCCTCTAATAACCTGATAGCTCATCCTCTCCTCCAAGAAGTGTGGAGTTAGGGCCATTACAAATATCCTCATAGCCAGGACGTTGCAGGCAAGGACAAATACATCCTCAAGGCTGTCTGAATGGAACCTTCCACCTAGATGTCTCTCACCCTTGCATATCTGGTGACTAACTTACCCAATACGAGGGAACGGATGTGCACGAGTACAGTACAGAAATATATGCTGGCTGGCATGTATGGGATAAAAATGACCTAGAAAAAACAACATTCTTCAGAAACTGAAGTTTGTGTTGATTGAAAACTACAGCAAGCCTTAAAAAATCTTTAAAATATGCACCTTGGCTTTTAATGAGGTAATGCTGAAGCTGAACTTATACATTTTTTCAGAGTGATCTCAGGAACACTAAGCAAAGCATGCAAAAGTGTATATGCTTCTTATAAGTTCTCCACTGCTTCCAACAGTTGGTCATCCAATGCTATTAGCTAAAGATGAAGTTAGATCTGCATCTTGGATTATTAGCTATCACAGCAAAAGGTCACAAATGAAATACAATGTTCGATAGGAGTCAAGTTTCCTAACTGCTAGTATTCCTCCAAGACCCATAGCTGTACTCCTACGATTTTATTTCTGTATACTGTGGTGTAAACCACAATTGCTGTAAAGAACTGTAACATACAGATAACAAAAAAGTGTTACTGTTCTCACAAAATATTTCTGCCAGGCTTCACATCTACTTACATATCCTGGGGGACTTATCTACATTTCACAGTCTTCTGTCATGACAAAATGAAAATTCCCTATTTGGAAGATCACAACACAGTGGCTATGTCCTGACCTGTTTACTTTATCTTGTCCTTTCCTACCAGTGACAAAACACAATGCAGCAAAGCAATCCAATTGGAAATGGTTTGCTTCCTAAATGACAACCACTAATGACAACAGCAAAATAGCTGTTTTGTCTTACAAGACTCTTGTACTCACTTCAGGCAAAACTTGGGGTGGCAGTGCACTGCTATGAGTTGAAAAGCCATTTCTTTCCTGTGTTTTGTCCCCAGAAAGAAAACAGATAGGTGAACAGACTGGTTTAAAGAAAAATTTGACACCACTTTTGGAAGGAAATTTGGATTATCCCTAAGGTGCACCCGATCCTTGGAAAAAATGGTTACCTACAAATATGGGTCTGAAACTTAAGATGAGCTACCAGCACAGGTGATGCTATTACAGGAGTCTCTCAGGTGCCCAATTTCAAAGCAGCTAAACCACCACTCTCAAATAAGGGACAAGTATTCCCACTTGTCATGAAATTAAAGTTCAAAAGTGGTAAGCAGTTCTTCAAAGGAGGACAGAAATGCAGAACCTATTAAAAAACCCAGTTTGATAGGGTTATAATGAGTAGAAATAGCTCAAACATATATCCTGACAGTAAATTAAGACCAGAAATGTGCAGGTGGCCCAAGGTAAGACACAAGTACCTATGTTTTAATCAAACGAGGCAGTGGCATAAAACACCTTTCTGCCCAGATGGAGACTCTCCCCTGCTTACCAGAGTAAGGCAGGCGGTTAAGCAGCCTCTTAGCAGCTTCACTTAACTGTTGCAGTCCAGATAGGAGGCTTTGCAAGATCAGCGGATCTAAACCGGGAGCCAAGCCCCGAGGTACAGCTGGTTAATGTCAAAATCATGTGAAATTTCAATGAGTTATACAGCAAAGGTCTCCTGCACTGTCAGAGACCTGAAGTCCTGAAACCACACCTTCTCAGACAACGCAAGGCCACAACAATAAGCCTTCATCTTTATTCTCTGAATTCTGTTAACAGGAGTGGAATCAGCAGGACTGGTTGAAGTTAGAGGAGTTTCCCCTACAATGAGAGAAAGGGAAAATGAGATAGAGACGCGCATGCACACAGAAAAAGTGAATCCACTACTAAGGCCCCCTTGATCTGTTGTACAAAGAAGGGAGTGGACTACATATACAAAACAGATTGACCTTCAAACACTACTCCTGGAAGTTTGCTGATAAGACTCCTGAAGCCTCAGCTCCAGAAGATGACTGAAAAAGTAAGCCTCTACCAGCATGTTTAACACTAAGAAAATGATACCCTTTACATGTTTCGCTGCCAGACCCAAGCTGCCTCTGTGCACAGGTAGCACATATGTTTATATATAATACAATATAATGGGCTGGCTGTCAGACCTAATCAAGATGGATTTCTGATTCACCCTACAGAGCCTACATGGGAAGGAGCACTGTCCTCAGCTCTAGCTGGTTTATATAAGGCCTCTTTTCTGGCAAGGGGAGCATTTACTCTGAAAAATGGATGAACCAATGTGGGCTCACCAAGGCTATTAGTGATGCATCTGCCATCAGAGCTGAAGACAGATTCAAGCTTTGGAAGGAAAGGTCCACCAAGACTGGTGGAAACTGTCAACCACTTTGGTGCCTAGTGACAACAGTCTGCCAAAAGAAAATGAATTGTAAACATGCATTAACGTACAAGCATCTCCTATCTTGCAGTCCACTGCAACACCTGCACCTTCAGACAGGTGACAGGCACCATGAAAACAGTGTCAGAAATTAAAATGTGCCCCTCCAAGCTATCAAAGACAAGACCTTTCAGATCATTCTCCATTTGCAGGAATGAAGAGGCTCGGACGTAATAGCCTAAGAGATGAGATTAAGGAGACTCCTCCACAGCTTATTAACATTGTCAGGGTCTCAACCACAGAGTCTTTTAAATGCATGTGGAAAGGCTGCTGCCTGAATCACAGCATCATTGCAGTCAAAATTTCAGCAGGTGACAACAGCAGCCCACTACAGCAACTCTGATAAGAAGTCTTAACCAGCTACTGATTCAGCTTCATCAGGGATGAGAATTTTTTTAGTGAATGAGCCACCAAGTAAAACTGGGTGTGGACAGTGAAACCCTTGAGAAATAAGAGCCCCAACACAGCAGAGAACAACATTCTCTTAACCAAGAGTTCAAAGTTGAGAGATACGAGTCCCAGCCAAGTAGAGGATAGTATTCTTTTGCCCAAGACTGTAGAGCTCCTATCAGTGCATAGTATTAGGATATTAGACACTATCTAGCATACTGTACACTTATATGAATCTTTCAACCTCCACCCTCCTCTTATGCGACCAGAGGCTAGTCAAATTTGATTGTACTGCCAGATAAAAGGAGGTAGAGGTACATCTGACAGTAAAGTGGCAGGCACTGTGATTCTGGGATCTACATTGGGGGGGGGGGGGGCATCAGATCATCAGCTCTGGGATAGTTAGAAAAAAAATATCACTTCATTCAGTATGGGGAATGTAGAAAGCATCCACTTTATTCAGCTTCAAGAATGCTGTATATGGGCACTTCTAGGCTGCAAACGTAGCATCCATACGCCTGGGCTTTATGGATGAGAAAATCCCAAGATTCTCCTTTTCTTTTTTCGGCTGTTCCCATTAGCGGTCGCCACAGTGGATCATCTGTTTCCATTTCTTCTTGTCCTTTGTATCTTGCTCTGTCACACCAACCACCTGCATGTACTCTCTCACCACATCCATAAACCTTATCTTAGGCCTTCCTCTTTTCTTCTTACATGGCAGCTTCATCCTTGGCATCCTTTTCCCCAATATACCCAGCATCCCTCCTCAGCACACATCCAAACCAATGCAATCTTCTCCTCTGCCTTCCCTAAATAATCATGCATATATTTCTGACACAGAAACATGTTTCAGTCAGTTCACAAAGTGCATTACCAACATGACATTTTTTCCATAACAGGGATTCATATAGGGGAACTCATGAGAGGGGAACTTTTGATTTGGTTGTTTTTGTCATAAAAATAAGAGCTTTAATGTCCTCCAAGTCACCTTTCCAGGACATAGAAAGGGAAGGAAGGAGAGGGAGAAAAGTACAGTTTTGTACCTACCATAAATGTAGATGTCCGATAGGTATGCATCTGCAGTCATAACATATGGGTTGTCCTGCCTCAGGCAGCCCTTCGGTCGTCCGGATTCCAAAGTCTGGATCTGGCCTCGGATGATGTTGCAATGTCTGAAGCAGGAGATATTTTGAGCAATGTCTGAAGCAGGAGATATTTTGAGCAATGTCTGAAGCAGGAGACATTTTGAGCAATGTCTGAAGCAGGAGATGACGAACTACTGAACTTATCGGTTCACGCTACACCGACATCGGCTGCTACTACTTTGGGTGAACTCTTGACTGCAACGTTGCTGGATATTCAGAGTTCTCTCAAGATTCTGGTTTTTAAGGCCAATGAGAAGGAACGTTTTAACGCTAGACACAAGAGTGGGACTGATTTATTGAGTCCCAATTCATCTTTTCACGAGCTGGATACAGTCATTGAGGTTTCCGACAAGCGTGATAAGGATCATTGCCGGGTTGCGGCGTCTGTTTCACGTGGAAAATCTTCATTAGATAATCCTGTTTGCTGCAGGTCAGTTCAAACTTTCCTTAATGAGGTGCGGAATCCGTTTGGTTGTTCAGGTAAAGAGCAACAAGTCTTTAGTTCTGTTGATATTAATAATAAACGCAGCCTGTTATTGAGACTGTTGAAAAGACATTGTTCACTTGACTTAGAGAACTGCTATTTTAAACGCTGCATTGAATTGGGCATTGTCCCTAAGGGACTAAGATTTTTTAAATGCCCTAACAGCGTAAATAGTGATTCACCTTTTTTCAAGACTTTAGTTAATTTTTTTAACACAGCTGGCATTGACTTTCTTAAGTTACTCATTGATAACAATCTTGGTAAGATGAGTGACTTAAGGGAAGAGACAGTGTTGATTGAGAGTGAACTTAAAAGCCTGCTGGGTGACACCAAAGCGGGCGAGTTGTTTGAGGCTTTGTACGAAGAGTTGGAGCAGCATACGGTTGAAGTTACTAACCGTAAGCAGGTTAAGCTAACCCGCGATGTTATTTCTTACGATAATCATACTGCTTATAGTAATTTTGCTAATAAAAGCAATTTTTCAACATCTAAAAGTGATTTTGCTCGTCAGAATTTTTCAAACAGGTGGGGAAAAAGAAATTACACCGCTGTCACTAATGGGTCGAATGGTTCCAGATTGGCAGGTGCTTTCAACGTTACTGATGATAACGGTAGACACGTCGAGCACCAGCGTACTACTGGTACTAGTGATACTATTGTCAACAGTGATTGTAATGCTAAGGTGTGCAACAACAGTGATGGCAGTACTGAAAAGCCAGATAACGACAAGGAGTCCATTGGACATTTTACCAACAATGATGGGTCGGTTAGACCTAAAGTTAAGACTGTAACTAACACTGTTGCTGACATTGCCACAGGCCCCTCTTCTTCATCTACTTTTTTCAACAAGAAAGGCAACTACAACAGCAGGAACACTGTATTGACCCGAAGTCGGACCTTCTTAGGGTCGAATTCTTCGGGCAACGAGACTTAGAAAGAACTTTAGACCAGTTTAGTATCATTAACTTGACTGATCATTGTTTTACTGACTGTGAAACCAGTGTTTTGAAGTTTGGTTTGAATTTCATTCCTACTTCTAGAGCCAATCTTACCAAGACTATTATTGATTTAAAGAAATTTACCAGGTCACTAAACTTACATTATTTGTTGAATTTTTTAACTAATGAAGAACAAAATGAGAAGATTTTAATTAAACCATCAGATTTTAGTCCTCATTTACATCACACCATTAAGGTGTTTGAGGAACAATGTGCACAAGATATTACTGAGGCTTTGAACAATAAAAATAGGTACATTAATGACAACTTAACTAGGGACGAAAGATTGGCATTGAAAAATCTGAAATCACTGTGTAAAGATTTTAGATTTATGAAAAGTGATAAAGGGGGCAACATTGTTGTCATGAGCCAAGAGGCATACAACAACAGTATGTTAGAAATTGTCAGTAATAGTGACGAGTATGAGACTATTAGTCTCTACGACATTAATCGCAGGGTGCGTTTTATACAGTCTGAGTTGTATGGCTTATTTATGACAGGAGACATTAGCCGTGGGGTTTATGATTTTTGTGTTATCAAACCACGAATAGGGATCATATTTGGCATTCCTAAAACCCACAAGAGCGTCACCAATCCCCCACTTAGACCCATTGTCTCCTGTCCACACTCTGTTACTGAGGGTATCTCTTTGGTCATTGATGCTGTGTTGGGTCCTACTTTGATCAACGAAAGTTCATTCATTAAAGATTCCTGGCACTTTTTAGGTAAATTTGGGACATTTTTGCATGAACAGGGTTTTGATCCTTCAATCCACATCATTTTTACCATCGACGTTGTTTCTTTGTATACCTGCATCCCCCACGATTTAGGGATAGATGCAGTTTGTGATTTTTTTGTTTCAGAAAAACGGGGGGTTCACCCCGAATGCTATTTCCACTATCAGATTATTTTTAGAATTGATTTTGGAGAACAACTTTTTTCTTTTTGGAAAGGAGTATTACAGACAAAAGAAGGGGGTGGCCATGGGTTCACCGGCCGCACCAGCTTTTGCCAATCTAGTTATGGCCTGGTGGGAGTTTGGAGTTATGCCAATTCTCAATAGGAAGTTCAACATCAGGTTTTGTCGATTCATCGACGATTTATTGTTTGTTATTGAGGGTGACTCCTCTACAGTTGATAGTTTGATTCTGGATATTAATTCATCTTCTGAATTTTTGAAATTCACTAAGGGTTGTGTAGGATCGCAGGTCAATTTTTTAGACGTGTTTTTGTATTGGGACGAAATTGAGTTGAGGTTTCATAGTAGAATTCACCGCAAAGAGACATTTACCAATGGATACCTTCACCATTCTAGCAACCACACTGGGCACATTATTAAAAACATTCCCCGTGGTCAATTTATACGAGCCAGTCGGATGACATCAAAATATAATTAAAAAACAAATTCGGAACCCCGAACGAAACTCTAAAACTGCCAAAAAGTTAGCGACTGTTGAAAAATAGAAAGAAGCTGCAAAGCCAGATGAGTTTAGCTTTCTTTCTTTATTGTCACGTGAACTTCCTCAGAAAACCAGGATGCCTCCCAACATCCTGGTTTTAAAGTCATAGACCGGAAATGATGTACATCCCAAATGACAATAGTAACATTTCTTAAAAAGTGTGTAACATATTATAAAAACTTCTTTAAATATATTATCTAATGTGACATAATACATCGTTATTAAAATGATGATGACACCTACAGTCGACTTTTACTGTAGGTGTCATCATCATTTTAATAACGATGTATTATGTCACATTAGATAATATATTTAAAGAAGTTTTTATAATATGTTACACACTTTTTAAGAAATGTTACTATTGTCATTTGGGATGTACATCATTTCCGGTCTATGACTTTAAAACCAGGATGTTGGGAGGCATCCTGGTTTTCTGAGGAAGTTCACGTTGACAATAAAGTGAAAGAAAGCGCTAAAACTCATCTGGCTTTGCAGCTTCTTTCTATTTTTCAACAGTCGCTAACTTTTTGGCAGACATCAAAATATAGCGACCTTCTTGATGAGTTTAACATCATTACTTCTTTATTTAGTGAGAGGGGATACAACATTATTCAACTCATACAGTCAAAGGACGAGATTTTAAGCAGACGTCTTACTGCATTTAGAGCTTTATTAGATTTTCCTTCTTTGCCAGCCAGCGCTGTTAGTAATTTGAACGTGAAGAATGATATTAATTCACATATCACGTGCTCCTTGGACATTAGTTCTGATGGGGGACAGATTAGGCAAATTATTACCAATAATTGGAGGATTATAAATGGCAACAATGACATTAGGAAAATAGTAGGCGACCGACCTCGGTTTGTTTTCCAGAACAACAACAACTTAAAGAAAATTTTAGAGTGTAATTCTTATTTTCAATCTAATGTACACACTAATAAGATTGGCATGCATTGTTGTCATAGTTGCAATATGTGCAGGTTTATTTCTGAGGGACCTTACATTAAAATTGACACTATTGACAAAACTTTTAAGGTTCCTGGTTATGTTGATTGCAACTCAATAGGGGTTGTTTACATTAGCCAATGTTCTGGGTGTTCTGCATTCTATATTGGCATGATGACTAGATGTCTTAAAACCAGGATAAGGGAGCACTTGTATAGCATCAAAACAAAGGACGAGAACAACGCACTTTTTAAACATGCTGCTGTGTGTAACACTTTTAAAAAAATTTTATTTTCTGTATTGGATATTGTGCATTCTGATTTAAGAGCAGGAGATTTTAAAAATTATTTAGAACAACGTGAGACTATGTGGCAAATTAAACTTAACTCAGATAAATTTCCAGGATTAAATGACACTATTAACGTGAAATGTTTTTTAAAATATAGGAAATTGCACGTTGAAAAGAATTGTGATACATTGTCACTGTTAGTTTAAGTACATAGTACTTTTATTGGTTTTACGTTAATTATTTGATTTTTTAATTAATTAGTAATTTATTTGTAATTTGTGTTAGTTTTGCACTTTTGGTCTCTCATCTCGTGCTTTGACTTTCTTTGTATTTTTATGATGTTGCACTTTCCCCAACGTCAGAGCGTCTGGGGTATAAAAGCATCAGCCGATGCCATTTTCCTCAGTTTTTCTTGCCCCAGATGCCAGGTGCCCTCTAGGAAGCTAAATTTGGATAAATGCTGAAAATTTCCAAACATTTGCAAATTATATACGTGTATAAACAAACAAATACACCATAATAGATTCCCCCAGCTAGCTAAAAGAGGGGTAAGCACCCTAGGACTACCACAGAGGGGAAGGAGGGAGGGGTAATCCTGACTGCAGATGCATACCTATCGGACATCTACATTTATGGTAGATACAAAACTGTACTATGTCCTTCAAGGATGCATCTGCAGTCATAACATATGGGTAGAATACCATAGCCAATCTGGGGGAGGAGGTACTAAGAAAAGGATGGTGTAGTTAAGATCCCCTGCAGGACTGCAGTTGCAAACCCTGCTCTGGATCTAGAGTATAAAGGTAGATTGTAATGCTTGGCAAATGTATGCACGGAACTCCAAGTAGCAGCTTCTAAAATGTCCTTGGTAGCCACCCCCCCGTAGGAAGGCTGTAGTGGTGGCTGTGGCCCTTGTGGAATGAGGCCTGATATTTCAGGAACTGTCTTTCCATGAAAGGAGTAGCAAAAGCGAATGCAAGTTCCTATCCATTTTGAAATTGTCTGTTTGGAAATTGCTCTTCCTTGCACCCCAGTTGCATATGCTACAAAAAGCTGGTCAGTTTTTCTGCTAGTTTTTGTTCTGTCCAAGTAGTAGCGTAGTTGTCTGTGTATATCCAGGGTGTGCAAAAGTTTTTCCCCTCTATTCTGTGGATTAGGGAAGAACGTAGGCAAGTGAATAGCTTGGCTCAAGGATACCCTAGATACCACCTTTGGCATAAAAGTAGGATTGGTTCTTAGTGACACTCTGTCCTGGTGGAAAATAAGAAAAGGCTGCACTGCCATTAATGTTTGTAACTCAGATACTCTTCTTGCTGAAGTGATTGCCAGAAGGAATGCAGTTTTCCAAGATAGAAACTGTAGATCCGCTGATGCTGCTGGTTCAAAAAGGAGGTAGTGTCAGTTTCTCCAGCACAAAGTTGAGATCCCAGGCAGGTAGAGGGGGTCTTCTTGGAGGTTTCATATTTTTTATCCCTCTCAGAAATTGTCTGAGGAGAGGGTGTGAGAAGATAGGTGGATCCACATTGTATTCTGCTGAGATTGCTGAAGCATGAATCTTAATGGAAGAATAGGACAGGCCATTGTGGAACAATTCTGCTAAGTATTCCAGGATATGTGTTAGGTTTGCCACTGTGACATCCGTGCCCTTTGATGTGCTCCAAATGAGAAATCTCTTCCATTTAGCTGAGTATGTCTTCCTTGTGGAGGGCTCATGAGCCTCCAGGATAATGTCCTTCACCCTCTGAGATAAAATAGTTTGATTGGGGTTTAAGGAATTTTCCAGGCAGTTAGCTGCAATGCTTTCAAGTTGGGATGCAAGGTCTTGAAATTGTTCTGCGTCAGAAGAGGCCATAGGGGGAGAGGCCATGATTTTGTCTGAGACATGCTTCTCAATAATGGATACCAGTGTTGTCTTGGCCAGTCCGGAGCTATTAGTATCACTTTTGGCTGTTCCTCCCTGATCTTCAGTAGAACCTTGTACATCAATGGGAGAGGTGGGAAGGCATATACTGTTAGGGCATTCCAGCTGAAAGAGAGAGAGTCCACCCTCCAAGCTTGTGGGTGGTATGTCCTTGAGCAGAATGTCTTCAGTTGGTGGTTGAGTGGGGAGGCGAACAGATCTATCTCTGGCATTCCCCATGTCTTTGTTATGAGTTTGAAGATGTCTGGATGCAGCATCCATTCGTGTGCATCCATGGTAGTTCTGCTTAAGCTGTCTGCTAGTGCATTTTCTTTTCCTGGTACGAATTGGGCCTGCAGCTGGATATTGAGATTCAGGCATAGATTCAACAGATTCATAGCCATCCGGCATAGAGGGTAGAAATGTGTGCCTCCCTGTTTATGTACCACATGACCGTTGTGTTGTCTGTCCTTATTAACAGATGTCCTTGTTGGAGGAAGGGTCTGAATGCCCCGATTGCATGCCTCACTGCCAGCATTTCCTTTTGGTTTATGTGCATGCTTAGCTGCCCTTGAGGCCATAGGCCTTGGATACATTTGTCCTCCATGTGTGCTCCCCATCCTCGGTCTGAGACATCCGTGGTGATGGTCTGCCTTGTTTTTGGTTTGTTGAAAGGCAACCCTCTGTTGGCCTGGCAGGCCTGAGCCCACCACAGGAATTCCTTTTGAAGGCATGGAATGATTGGTATCATGGTTTCTAAACTGTGACTGTGTTGAGACCATACACTCCTTAGGTACCACTGTAATTTCCTCATATGCAGCCTGGCATGTGGGATTAAAATTATGCAAGATGCCATGTAATCCAGGGCCTGCAGGACTTTCCTTGCAGTAAGCTGAGTTTGTCTTGACAGAGTCATGAAGTAATCTGGAAGTTGTTTTTGTTTTTCTTCTGTGAGAAAAGCCATCTGGGTGATTGTGTCCAGATCTGCACCCAGAAAGGTTATCCTTTGGGATGGTAGTAGTCTTGACTTTTGGATGTTGACTGTGTATCCCAAGGTCTGTAGCAGGTGTATGGCATAGGCCAAGTCCCTTAACAATTTTTTTTCTTGTTGTCTGCTTGTATTAGGCAGTCGTCCAGGTATGGATAAATTTGAATTCCCTGAAGTCTGCAATGTGCAATTACTGATGCCAGGCATTTCGTGAATAGTCTGGGCGCAGTAGATAAGCCAAAGGGCAATGCTGAGAATTGATAATGCTCTGATCCTGCAAGAAATCTGAGGTGTCTTCTGCAATTTTGGTTGATAGGGACGTGCAGGTATGCCTCCTTGAGATCTAGAGTAGGGTCAACATTTTGAATTTTGGCACAATGAGATAAGTGTTGGTACAAGGAATAGTCTGGTCCATGTATCCTTTGTAATGCAATGCCAGTTTTTGAGAATAAAGCCAGCTGCAGGCTGCCACTGACTGCCTCTATTGACCTCTGCCTGTAGGGCGCCTGTTCCTGCCTCTCTGGGCTCTGGTAGAGTCTGGAAAGGACCAATTCTTTGTAGGCCAGTTTCTGCTGAACCTCGGTGGTTGAACTTGCAAGAAATCTAACTGTTTGCACAGATTTTGCTTTTTCTTCAACCTTTTTTAGAATCTCCTGTGCAGGGGAGCCAAATAAATTTTGTTTCTCCATTGGAGCATCGAGGAGTTTAGCTTTGACATGGTCTGGCAAAGATTGCTCCTTCAGCCAGGCATGCCTACGAATAACTGCCCTAGTCATAGCTGATCTAAATGAAGCCTCCAGTGCATCATAGCCACATTTTAAAAAATGATTAATAACCTGTTGTGAGTTATGTACCAAATCCTGAAGGGATTTACGGTCTAAGGGTTCAGGAGAAGAAAGTTTCTTATTCAGTTGATCTAACAAAAACTCTTGGTACTGTATCATATGGAATTGACAGTTTAATGCCCTAGCAGAAAGAGTTGCAGATGTATACACCTTTTTTCCCCATCTCTCTAAAGCTCTAGACTCTCTTTCAGAGGGTAGGGGATTTTTGGCACTAGCGGCTGCAACCCCTTTAGGGCCCTGAGAAATAGTTTCTGGGTCTGCAGCATGGGCTTTATACAGATGGAAATGAGAATCCGGGACCCTGTAATATCTGTCAGGTTTGGCAGGGGCCGGAGGAAGAGAATCAGGGGCTGTACTGACATCATTGTACACATCATCAATTACATTTAGAACAGGAGGTATAGCTAAAGGCCTATGCTGAGGCAAATGCAAAAAGGTCCTTAATCTTTTTCTAGAATCAGAGAAATCCTGACCTTGCCATTGAAAGTGCTCTCTCATGGAGTGTAAAGTCTCCCCAAAGGAAAATTCTTCAGGAGGGGAGGCCGAAGGGATAGATTCCTCTGCATCTGAATCCTCATAAGGCGAGTAAGCCCCTTCCTGGTGGTCTGACAAGTCAGATCCATCGGTGGAGTAATCTGAGGATTGAGGTTCAGAGGGTTCAGTCCTGGGCCTTTTGTCTGGAGGAGGTTGAGAGGCCCTGTCTGGGTGAGGTTGTGAACCCCTAATTAAGGAGATAAGGTCCTCAGCAAGGCTGAGGATCTGTGAACTAGAGGAAGGCCTCTGGGATGTAGATTTGGCAGGCAAAGCTTTTGAAAGTTTGGCAGCTTTAGCCCTGGAAAAGGCCTTAATAGACATAGAAGCTGGGGGCCTAGCTGTCCCACGTGTAGGGGTAGAAATGTCCAAAGGTATGGTGTCGGACAATTCCTGAACACTAGCTTCGGTAGGGAGTTCTGAAGCTGACTCAGCCGGGGCCTCGGTGGCTGGAAGTATGGTTTCGGTTGAAGGAATCGCTGCGGACTCTGTTTCGGTAGAAACCGAGACACTCGCGGTAGGCCTAGCCGTGGTTTCAGCCGAAACCGCGGGCCGCGAGTGTCGGTCCTTTTCCTTGCTTTTTTTGACCATATGCGAAGTCGGAGTCTCCGACGGCATTTTATAAGCAAAAGCGGCTCCAAAAAATTCCTCTGCAAACTCCGACCGACGTCTAAGAGTTTGTCGGTTGAAGGAGGCACAGGCTAAACAGGCTGATACATCGTGGTCTGGGCCTAAGCAAGGAAGGCAGTAAGAACGGAAATCCTTATGAGGTATTTGTTTCCCACAAGTTTAAACAATTATTTACTTTGTCTGACATCGGCTGAGGCAAGAGAGAGTCCCCAACGGGGTACTTAGCTTTTTTCGAAGTCTTCGGTAGCTGAAATCTCTGGATCTGACCGACCGGCACTTGCCAACAGCTTCTGCTTCGGGCACCGCGCGACAAGAAAGACTGAGGAAAATGGCGTCGGCTGATGCTTTTATACCCCAGACGCTCTGACGTCGGGGAAAGTGCGACATCAGCCGAGGCCAGACCCACACTTTGGAATCCGGCCGACCGAAGGGCTGCCTGAAGCAGGACAACCCATATGTTATGACTGCAGATGCATCCTTGGAGGACATCTCTCCTAGACCCACCTCTAGGACAAGAAGTCCTGCAGCTAGTAAACATACATGGGGGATTAAGAATATGACTGATGAGCACTGGATACTGGTTGATGAGACACGGATGCTTTGGACAGGTTTGCACAGGGCTTGGTGCCAATTACAGGCCACGCTCCCTAAGGGTACTCTACCACTATCTTAGATCCCATCAAAAATAAAAAGAAAGAAAATCAACCTGCTTGTCATTGAGGGCTCACAGTCCCAAGTAGATCCTCCTCATTTTGGCTCATTCAGCCATGCTGGACCAGCAGGGAGGAGTTTGAGAAGAAGCAACCTCAGTCCCAAAAGCAATCACATTGCAACAGCTAGCATTCAGGAAGGAACAGTCCCTGTGCCTTGGCTGGTCAAAAAACAGTTTCAGCCATGCGACCAGGAGAAAGGCAATATAGCCACTTCAAGACTCACCAACTTACATAGTAGTTAATAAGGGGCATGACCGCTCATGACATTTTCCAATGAATCAGAGCATAGGCACGAACTCAACTTCTCACTAACGGGAAAGAACTCATGTGCAAGGACTACAAGGCCATTTCAGGATGGACTTACTTCCCTAAAGGGTTGCGACCACTGTCTTTCTGGGAAGGTGGTGACCTCCTTAACACCCAAATTCAGTATTCTCTTACCTAGCTTGAACACAGGACAGCAATTTGCTGTTAACCAAAGAAAGGAGTGGATATTGTCAATTTTTCATCTCATCCTTGCATACGGGTCCGGATCTGATCCATCAGATCAGACTCTGCTGTTAGCAAGCTCGTGGCAACCAAAAAGCTCTTGGATACTTCCCCTTACCCACAATGCATCTCTCCCCATTACCTCGGATCTTGTTTGCCACTTTGTGAAGACGTGGTCTGATCAGCTAGCTCCTGGTGTCAGGTCATATAATTATAAATCTTTTCCTTTTACAATCTGCATTTTCTTATATTTTTAGTGTAATTAATCCTTTCCATCTCTCCCTTGTAGTTTAGAACCCTTTCTCGCAGTAACATTTTTTTTTTTAATTTGGTTACTTTTGCTTCTTCTTTCTCTTTCCTGCCAGTAACAGTTTGTAATGTTACTTTGCTCCCCTTTTACCTTTTTAGGTACCTCTTGGACTAGTATTGCTAGTAGCTCTCCCCTTTCTTTGTTTCTTTCTATTAAAAAAAAAAAAACTCTCTCTTTCGCTGTCACTTTTTCTCTGAGTGTGTGTGTTTGCGTCAGTGGATTCTCTGCCCATCCCTTCTTCCGTCATGGCAGAGAAACGAGAGAAACCGACTGGTTTCAAAAAATGCAAAGTGTGGGCATATTCCAGTTAGTGACTCGCATGATGTATTGCCTTGGCCCCCTTCACTAGCAAGAGGATTGCGCGATATGCCATCCCTTTAATCATCAAGCTTTATCAGAAAGAAAGCATAAGCTCATTTTAAGGGGTATGTTGCCTTCTGCTTTTGGAGAGGTTATTTCTGGAGGCAAGACAAAATTGGCTTATTTGAGCCCAGCTTCATCCTTGTCCTCTAAATCTTTGGACAAAAGAAAAAAAAAAAAAAAAAAAAAAGAGAGAGACCTTTCTCGGTGCCAACAGATATTTCGGAGCCGAAACCGAAAATGGTGAAATCTCTCAGGTCTGGGGAGTTTACGATCTGATCAGAGCCCTCGGCACCGATCTCTACTCTGTTGCATCAGACTTCTGCTCCAATCCTATCTAGTACGGATGGATCAGATCCATTGATGTCTGATCAGACTAGTCCTTTTAAGCCTATTTTGACCTTACTGCGTACACGGTACTCTTCCACATATGATCAGGTTCCATTTTTATCAAGACCAAGGTCCAAATTTGCCTCTTCCTCCTGTTCGACCAGAAGCCTTACTGAAGAAGATGCGGAATGGATGGTGCAGAAGACTTTGTGGGAGCAGGGCACCACTAAGTCCCTCTCAGCCTCAACCCTTATGAAGTCAGGATGGTCTGAACTATCCACTCCCCTCTTCCTCCGACTTCAGGGCAAGCTTTGGAGCCATTGGATCCGATATGCCCAGTGCCTTTCAGCTCATATCCGAAGATGTCCTTTTCTTCAGATCAGACTTTTGCTCGGAGTCTGTCAGCCTTTTCAGAGCCGGAGAGTTCCAGGAGCCATAGTCAGCCTTGCGAACCTTGTGTGGACTTGACTTCCAGGTCTTTGGAGGAGTCGATGCACCTCAGGGCTTCGGCAAATGTGAGCTCGGCTCTGGCTTCAACCCCTGGCGAACGGTTTTCTGGACTGGAGGGGACCCCATCCCAAAAGCATGGCTTGTCAGAGCCAGAATCCTCATCCATTCTTGAGCAGTCAAGCCTTTGTGACCTTGGAGAGGGCCATAGCTGCCACTGCAACTAAAAAGTCACCTGCCCCCTCGGATCCGCTATCCCAACAGGTTATCCTGCGTTCCTCTTCTCATCCCCAAGTTCCACAGGGGAAGCGGGACCTCAGGCACCAGGACACCCCCCTGGAAACCCCCAACTCTTCAGATACCTACACAAACTACCCCACTGGGGAGGTCCCTTGGAAGAGATTATGCAAGAAGAAACATTTGGACTGAATAGACGAGTCAACCACAGATGACACTGACCTGAATGAGGCTGAGGGATCCCCACGGTCACCTCCTGAGAATGTTTCCTTTGGGGAGATTCTGAAACAGAGGGGTGGGTGGCATCCTTCACCTGAGGCGTCAGTGTACCTGGCAGACTTTGGTTCCTGCTCATCTACTTCCTGGGTGATACTGTTCACTGATAAGCTCATAGGTTTTATCTCACGATTGGTGTGAGAGACCCCAGTGTCCAACGAGCCTGTTCCCCCGGAGACCAAATAAAATTATAAATGCTCCCTCAGGTAAGGTCTTCTGGACAAAAGGGGTTGCAGTAGATGCCATCCATATTCATGGTGACAGTGACCATGAAGGAAGACTCTGAAGAGAGAGTAACTATTCACCCTCCTAATAAAGATTCTAGGACGATGGAGAGATGTGGGAAGCATGTCTTCACATCAGCGACCTTTGCTTTGTGGTTGCTGAATTATCCTTCACATTCACCAGGTTGCAAAGGGATTTGATCAAGAAGCTCTCAGATACCTTTGAAGGAGCAGTAGCTGTGGGAGCTATAGAGAAAGTAGCTTCCCAGTTAGCCACCCTACATTCAATAGCCAACTCTTCCATGAGGTTCATCACGCATGCAGCTAAACGAATGAGCAGAGCAGCGGGTTCCGGCATCTCTATGAGGTGGCATACCTGGATGTGCCTTTGCAATTTTGTGGAACCTTTTAAGTCTTTGGGATCAAAGAAAGACATGCTGTGAAATGAAGCATTGATGAACAAAGTCTATGATGTGCTATCCAGGTGTGAGAAGGAAGACCCTTTCTGCCATGGGCATACATTTTTCATCTCCTCAGAGACCTTATCTCAAAGGTCAGAGAGGCAGAATAAAATGTGGTAAAAGAAGTCTCACAGGTCCTACTGAAACACATGTGGAGAGTTTTCCCCCAGAGGCAGAGGGGGAAACAATAATGGAAGATGTCACCCTCACAACAGAGGAAGTCTGCAAAACAAAGGTTCCTGGGAATCTTTCTTCAGGAAGCCTTTTCAGCATAGGAGGCCTAATTGACCACCTCTGGAGGCAATTGGGTTGGGGGTTGACTATTCCTGCACTGGACAGCCTGGCAAAAGATGACTTCCGATGTGTGCGTACAGAGGATAATATGCATGGGTTACCAAATTCCCTTCTCAATAATCCCCTCCCAACAAAAACATCTCAGACGTTCCACCAAGTCAAAGGGATTAAGCAGTTACTCGAATTCAAAAACTACTAGAAAAGAGAGTCATCCAAGAGGTCCCCCAAGTTCAGAGAGGGTTTGGACCTTACTACAGGTTCTTTTTGGTTCCAAACAAAACGGGGGACTGGAGATCAAATTTGGATCTCAGACTGAACAAGTTGTTTCGTAAGTTCCGAATGGTCTCGGTACAGTTCATACTTCCTTTTCTGGAACAAGATGATTGGATGGAACAAGATGATTGGATGTGCTCTACAGATCTTCAGGATGCGTACTACCACATAAAAATGGACAGATGCTCCAGAGGATTTCTATGCTTCCAGCTGGGAGCCAGTCATTACCAGGTCAAAGCACTGCCCTTTGGTCTCACTACCACCCTCAAAGTGTTCATCAAATACATGGCCAAGAAGCAAATACCTCATAAGGATTTCCATTCTTACTGTATCCCATGCCTAGGCCCAGACCACGACGTCACAGGTCGTCGGTTTTGCGCTAGGTTTAACAAGCGCACTATTAAATGTTGGTTTGATTTTGCCTGACATTATTTTGGCAGAAAATTCAATTATACCATACCGTCGGAACTACCGATGAACAGAACACACAAAAAGCGCAAAGACAAGGACAGGCATCAGAGGCCCAAAACTGACAACGAAGCCTCTTCTAGGCCAGTCGCCGGTTCTCCGGTTTTCAGCGAGGCGCCTTTGCAGCCCCTGACGACCGCTTCTTTAGAACCTCAGACCGCCTGGGCAACAAGGATTCCGGGTGTTTACTTACTTAGATGACTGGCTTATTTCCATCCCGACCAGATATCTACTTATTCATGCAAAAAACTCTGCTCTTCAGCTTTGTTCTGAACTAGATATAACCATAAAGTACCAAAAATCTCGTATGGAACCCACTCAAACACTACAGTTTATAGGAGCACTGCTAGACACCAATCAGATGACTGTAAAACGTCCTCCTTCTGGGGTTTTAACAATCAGAAGGCAATCTTCAAGGTTAATCAGAAATAAGGAAGCTGCCCATCATGTTTTACAGGCCTTAGGATCTATGGCTACAGCGACTGTGTTGGATCCATTAGCCAGGTAACACATGCAAATTCTGCAACGGCTTCTAGTTTCTCAATGGTCAATAAATCACCAACCAATGTCTCATCAGACTCTCATAACAAACATATGCAAACAGGATCTGTCATGGTGAATTTGTTCAGAACAGGTGATGTAAGGTCGATCACTTGTTCCCCCCTTAACCACAGGCTACGGTGACCACGGATGCTTCCCAGATGGAGTGGGTGGGGCATTACCTGGGGAAGACTGTCCAAGGTACCTGGTCCACAGATGAGGCCAAGCTCCACATAAACATCTTGGGGAGGAGGCAATGCTTCTAGGTTTGCAGGCTTTTCAGACTGCTCATCCTCTAGAGACGGTTGCTATTCATTCAGACATGTCTGTATTATGGTACATAAACAAGCAAGGAGGAACCAGATTGTACCCTCTGTGTCGAGAAGCTCTCAGGGTGTGGCAATGGGCGATCTCATCCAACTCCTTTCTGATAGCAATGTATATTCCTTGAAGGTCCAACGTCATAGTGGACAAGATAGCAGAGCCATTTTTATGCCTCACAAGTGGTCCCTCAACCATAACGCAGTAGAGAGTTTTCCGCACATGGGGCCAGCCTTGCTGTGACCTCTTTGCCTCTCCCCTACACAATAATCGAGTAGCTAATTCACCCTAATTCCCCCACTGGGGCAGTCCCGGAGGGATCCCCTAATACACGTCTGGCCTCCTGGACTACTGTATGCTTTTGCTCCCGTTCCACTGATTCCCAAATTCCTTCAGAAAGCTAACAGGTTGAAAAGAGCAGTAATCCTCACTGCCTCATACTGGCCTTGACAAATCTCGTTTCCTTTCCTCTGGCCTCATTTATAGAAGGATCCCTGGATGTTGGAGCCCTATGCAGAGCTGTCACATCCAACAGGAATGCTTCATCCCAGCCTTTACAATCTCAAGATGACAGCTTGGTTCCTCCAGTTCAGTTGATTGCCAGACAAAGTACAGTTGTGTACACTTACCATAAATGTAGATGTTCGAGTGTATTCACTGTTGCAGTCAACACACTTGGGTTATCTGCCTGCATGTAGCCCTCAGTCAGCCGAATACCAGAGTCTTGGGATTTCTGCATCGGATGCTGTTGCCTCTTCCATGACGTCAGGTCGTCAGGGGTATAAAACATGCAGCCGACGCTATTACATAAGTTTTTCTTGCCCCAGATGTCAGGAGCCCACAAAATAGGAAGCAATTACATGGTGTGGGACATCTCCAGTAAAAAGTAAATACCATTGCCATAAGATATGACCAAAAAGAGGATAGGTAGAAAGTATAGAAAAATCAGGGGGCTGCAGGGAGGGTAACCAGGACTGCAACAGTGAATACACTCGAACATCTACATTTATGGTAAGTGTACACAAAGTACAGTTTTGTACCTACCATAAATGTAGATGTTCGAGTGTATACACTGCTGCAGTCATTACACTTGGGTTACAAAACTGTACTTTGTGTACACTTACCATAAATGTAGATGTTCGAGTGTATACACTGCTGCAGTCATTACACTTGGGTTATCCTGCCGTCAGGTGGTCCATCAGTCGGCCTGAGTTCCAAAGTCTTGGTCTGGCGTCAGTTGCTGTTGCTTCTTCCCTGACGTCAGTGCGACAGGGGGTATAAAAGATGCAGCCGCCATTTTCTTCAGTTTTTCTTGCCCCAGATGTCAGGTGCCCCCAAAAAGGTAGGCAATGCAAATTGCTAATAAAACATACATATGAACCTCAATCAAAACATTTCAATTACCAGCAAATACTCCCCATAGGTAGTAAAGGGTAGAAGACTTAGGTATGTACCAGCAAGTAAGAGAGGAAGGAGGGAGGGTAACCTGGACTGCAGCAGTGTATACACTCGAACATCTACATTTATAGTAGGTACAAAACTGCACTATGTTCATCGTGTTACACTGCTGCAGTCATTACACTTGGGTAGAATCCCAAATCTGAGGTAGGGTGGCTATTTCTATAAGACATTAGGGGTGGCTATAAGGCCCTGCAGCACAGCAGTGGCAAAGCCAGCTCTGGATTTAGAGTAAAGAGGCAGATGGTAATGCTTGGTAAAGGTATGTACAGAACTCCAAGTTGCTGCTTCCAAAATGTCCTTGGTAGGCAACTCCTCTGAGGTAGGCAGTTGAAGTGGCTGTTGCCCTGGTAGAATGAGACCTAATGCTGTTAGGTACAGTTTTGCCATGGTGTGTATAGCAGAAACGTATACAGTGTCCTATCCATTTTGAAATGGTCTGTTTTGAAATGGCTTTTCCCTGTGCTCCTGCAGAAATGCTACAAATAATTGCTCAGTTTTCCTGAAAGCTTTGGTTTTGTCCAAACAGAAGCGTAACTGTCTGTGTATGTCCAAAGAATGCAGAAGTCTCTCCCAGTCATTCTGTGGGTTTGGATAAAAAGTTGGCAAGTGAATAGTTTGGTTTAGAGCCACACTTGATACCACCTTTGGCATAAAAGTAGGGTTTGTTCTTAAAGACACCCTGTCTTGGTGGAAAATGATGAAAGGTTCCACTGCCATTAGTGCCTGTAATTCTGAAACTCTTCGTGCTGAGGTTATTGCCAGGAGGACAGCAGTTTTCCAAGAGACATATTTTAAATCTGCTGAGTTAGCTGGCTCATAAGGAGGTAAAGTTAATTTTTCCAACACAAAGTTGAGGTCCCTAGTTGGAGTTGGTGCTCTACGGGGCGGTCTTATGTTTTTAGCCCCTCTGAGGTACTGTTTTAGCAAAGGATTAGAAAAAAAATAGGTGGATCCGTGTTGTAATGAGCAGAGATGGCAGAGGCGTGGATCTTGATGGATGAAAAGGAGAGGCCTTTGTCCAGCATCTCAGTTAAATATTGTAGTATCTGAGGAATATTTGGGACAAGAAGGTCAAGGCTGTGAGCCTGGTTCCAGGCACAGAATCTCTTCCATTTATCCGAATAGGCTTTCCTGGTGCTAGGCCTTCTGGCCTCCAGAATGACATCCATAACAGCTTTGGAGAGAGGCATTGCTTGCTTGACTAAGGAATCTGCCATGCAGCCAGGTTTAAAGTATTTAGCTGGCTGTGAAGTATCTGATTGTTGTGCTGAGTCAGAAGATGTGGGATTTGAGGCAAAATCCAGGGTGGACCTTGTGCTAAGTTCTTTAAGATTGGGTACTAGTGCTGGCGTGGCCTGTCTGGGGCAATCAGGATCATCTTTGGCTTTTCTTGCCTGGCTTTTATGAGTACCTTTGGAAGGAGAGGTAGTGGTGGGAAAGCATATACTTGTAGGTTTTTCCAGCTGAATGAGAGGGCATCCACTTTCCATGCTTGTGGGTGGCAAGTCCTTGTGCAGAATTTCTGTAGCTGGCAGTTCAATGGGGATGCAAACAGATCTATGGACGGGCTCCACCATTTTTGTGTTATCGTTCTGAATATTTGTGGATGTAATTTCCACTCGTGCGGATCCATGATGTTTCTGCTTAAGTCGTCTGCCAGTGTGTTTTTCTCTCCTGGCAGGAATTGTGCTTGCAGATGAACTTGATAGGTTAGAGCTGTGTTCCCACAAGGTCATGGCTTGTCTGCAGAGGGGATAAGAATGAGTGCCCCCTTGCTTGTTTATGTACCACATAACTGTGGTGTTGTCCGTCTTTAGTAGTAGTTGCCCTGGATGCAGAAGGTTCTTGAAAGCTATAAGGGCATTTTGTACAGCTAGCATCTCTTTTTGAATGATGTGAAGATGCCTTTGTTGTGCGGGCCACTTGCCCTGAATAAATTTTCCTGCCATGTGTGCTCCCCAGGCGTAATCCGATGCATCTGTTGTCAGTGTTTGCCTGGCTGTGGGTTGAGTGAAAGGCTGTCCCTTGTTGAGGTGACATGCTTGAGCCCACCATCGAAACTCCTGTTGAAGGCAAGGAATTAGTGGTATTACTGTTTCCAAACTGACAGTGTTGAGACCAGACAGCCTTTAGGTACCATTGTAGTTTCCTCATATGCAGTTTGGCATGTGGAATTACTAGTATGCAAGATGCCATGTAACCAAACGCCTGCAGAATTTTTCTTGCAGGGAGTTGGGTCTTTGTTGCCATCAATTGAAAATATTGAGTCAGTTGTCCTTGCTTGTCTGGCGTGAGATAAGCCATTTGGGCCGTTGTATTCAAGCTGGAATATTATCTCTTGTGAGGGCACTAGTTTTGACTTCTTTTCATTTACTGTGTACCCTAGGCAACTTAATAACTTTTTTACAAACGCCAGATGCTTTAGAAGAATGTCCTTGCACTCTGCTTGAATCAGGCAGTCATCCAGGTACTGATAAATTTGAAATCCTTTCTGTCTGCAAAATGCAACTACTGGCGCCAGGCACTTTGTGAAGACCCTGGGTGCAGAAGATAAGCCAAAAGGCAGTGCAGAGAATTGGTAGTGCATTGAACCAGCTATGAATCTGAGGTGTCTTCTGCAGTTTTGTCTGATAGGGACAAGCAGGTATGCATTCTTGAGGTCCAAAGTTACGAGCCAAGCTTTCTTGCCCAGAATGGGAAGAAGCTGCTGTAGTGTCAACATTTTGAATTTTGGAACATCCAGGTAAGTGTTTAGAGAAGAAAGATCCAGAATGGGCCTCCAGGCTTTGTCCTTTCTGGGAACCAGAAAGAGTCTGAGTAAAATCCTTGTCCTTGCTCCTGTGTTGGTACCTTTTGAATAGCTCTCATGTCCATGAGTGCTGTAATTTGTCTTTGAGCCTCTGCCCATTGATTTGGTGGCAGATTTGGCATTCCCTTTACTCTTGGCAGAGTGTGAAAGTGGAACCTGTAACCTTGAGATACAATGTTGAGAACCCATTTGTCTTTGGTGATCATATGCCAATTGTGACAGAAAAGTGCCAGTTTTCCTCCCAAGGGGGCTGCCAAGAGAGAACTGTTTGGCAGCTGTAGTGGGAAGTCATTGGGGCTGTTTTTTGTAAGGTTGAGGCCTGTCTTCCCCTTCTTTCTGGGTTGATGCACCCCATTGTCGAGGCCTGTAAGGATCTCGTGGTTGACCTCTACCTCTTGGACGTCTGTATCTGCCCCTTTGAGGTCTGTCTGTAACTGGTAAGGACCAATTCTTTGTTGGCCAATTTGTGCTAAATCGAGGAGGCTGAACATGTAAGAAATCCTTCACCGTTTGCATAGACTTTGCCTTATTCTCCATTTTCTTTAATACCTCTTCTGCCTTAACTCCAAATAAAACATCCTGCTGCAAAGGTGCATCCAATAATTTTGCTTTAACATGATCTGGTAACGTCTGTTCTTTTAACCAAGCATGTCTTCTAATGACAGATCCTGTAACTGCTGCTCTACAGGAGGCCTCTAATGAATCAAAACCACACTGCAAAGTATGTTTTCCCACTTGTTCAGCTGCATGCAATAAATCCTGCATTTCTTTATAATTAGGAGGATCTGAGTTTGGAAGCATTTTTTGTTTTAACTGAGACATCAAGTACTGCTCTCATTGCTAAAGTTGCAGATGTATATACTTTCTTCCCCAATCTGTCTAATGCTCTGGAATCTGTCAGAGGGGACTGGATTCTTTGCTGAGGAGGCCTTTACCCCTTTGGGGCCCTGAAAAATAGTTTCAGGGTCAGCAGCAGGGCTTTTAAAAAGAAATTTGTGAGAGTCAGGGACTCTGTAGTATCTAATATAAATCACAACACCAGCTATTCAGCTCGACCAGGAACCACAGCCCGAATACAGGATACAACAACTGCCAGTTCACCAAAAAACGATTTATTGTCTGAAAAGTCTCTAGCGCCTCGGCTCACCAAAGCCTTCAAGGAGTAAATAACAGTACATCTCTATCCATATTTATATACACACCCATTAATTCATTATACAATTAAGAATTCATTAATCAATAAAAAAAAAAAAAAAAAAAAATCTATTACCATTTAAAAAGACATGTTCATATTACACACTTCCAACAGTCAACATTTAATCCCTTTGGTATTAATGTTTGATATTTTAAAATAAAGATTAATTCTTTTTTTAAAAGTAGATTTTTTATTTTTTCCTCACTAGCTTCATTATTATTAATCTCTTCTAATATAGACACCTTAAAACTAGTAACATCAGAATTGTGAAATCTCACAAAATGTTGAGCCAAAGGGCTCTCTAATTTATTATTCCTGATGTCTCTCAGGTGCTCCATTATTCTCACTTTAAGCATTCTTTTAGTCTGTCCTATGTAGAATTTTGTACATCCACATTCAATAATATAAATAACTTGTTTAGTAACACAACTAAAAGAACCTGTGGATTTAAAACCTATTCCATTTATATAGGGAAAGACACTTTTCACATGAGCACAAACTTTACATTTCCCACACGGTGTAGTGCCTACACTTCTTATTGTTCTAACTATCTCCTGAGTGGGTAATTCAAATTTAGTATGTACTACCATGTCTCTCATATTTCTTCCCCTTCTGTAACTAAATATTAATTTTTTATTTGTCATCTCACTTAATTCTTCATAATTTTGCAAGAATCTCCAAAAATATAATATACATTTCTTAATATCATTACTACAGATATTATATGTAGATACCATGAAAATACTGTCCACCTCTTCATGTTCTTTATTATATTTTTTATCTCTTTTCCTTTGTGCTGGAAACCTACTACTATATCTGTTACAAAATATTTCATCTCTACTTTTTTTTTAACACTTGCATATTATATTTTCTATTCTTGAACATTTCCATTGTATTATTAACTTCATTTAAAATTTCTTCATCACTATTACATATTCTGGATATCCTTAAGAATTCACTATATGGTATCGCTTCTATAATGTGATTCGGGTGGCAACTAGTGCCCATCAGAAATTGATTAATAGAATCAAACTTTCTATGTATGCTAGTGATTATATGCTCTCCTACAATTCCCTTTAAGTTTATAAAGGAGACATTGTCTCCACATTGTATTCCATCAAAATGGATATCAAATCTATTCTTTTGTATATCTTCTATAAAACTTTCAATTTCATGTTTACCTCCTTTGCACAAAAAAATCAAATCGTCTATAAATCTAAAATAGTGTGTAACATATTTTTTCACAAAATAATGTGTATAAATACACTCAAATTCCATCAGGCCCATAAAAATATTAGCATATGTGGGTGCAAATGCTGCACCCATGGCTGTACCCTGTATTTGATGATAAGTTCTATTGTTGAAATTAAAATAATTATTTTCCAAACAAAATTTTACTAACTCTAACACATAATGTGTTAGTGGGTAATCTCCCATTGATTTCAGTAATGCCTCTAGACCATGTGTGTTCTTAATGTTTGTATATAAACTACTAACATCCAGTGTTAGCCAATACATGTCCACACCACACAACATTTTTAATTTTGTTTAGAAAATCAAAGGAATCTTTTATATAAGATGGTAATTTAATAACTTCCTTTAACAATATTTCATGTAAAATAAGCCCTAGATTGCATAGAAAATAATTTCTTGCCGAAACTATCGGTCTCCCCGGAGGGTTATTCATATCTTTATGTAGTTTCGGTAAACAGTAAAATAGTGCAGGACTACAATCTGTTATATTCAACTTATATTCTACATCATTTTCATTCCAATAACCCAATCTCAGGCCTTTATAGATTAATTCTAAATAATTTTCTTTAGCCATTGCTAATTCTGTTAATGAACTCTCACAATAAACTGATGTGTCTGTTAGCAAATTCATACACATTTTTAAATATTGTGTGTAATGCATAATAACTATCTTGTTGCCTTTATCTGAAGGCTTTACTATCAATTCATTTTGTTTAGAAAATTTCATTAACTCAGCCCATTCATTTTTTGTTAAATTAAAATTCACATAAGAAGTTTTGACCTTGTTAATAATTTCCTCAATTTCAAAATTTATCATGGTAGAAAAACTCTTAATACCTTCATGAATAAAGGGTGGTACAAACTTCTTATCCATTCTTATTTTAGAAGTGTCTATTGTACAATAAGCATTTAATTCACTTAAACAAGAAGTAAATGACTCATCCATAGAATCCTGACTACATTCCAATGTATTAGTATCTTGTACTCTGTAGTATCTGTCTGACTTAACTGGAGCAGGAGGTAAAGAATCAGGATTTAAGCTGGATTCAGTATACACATCATCCACAATATCTAACAATGGCGGAATAGCAAGGGGTCTGTGTTGAGGTAATAAAAGGAAATCTCTGAGCCTTTTCTTGGACTCTGAATAATCCTGGCCTTCCCATGGAAATGCTCCCTCATGGTATGCAAGGTTTCCCCAAAGGAGTAGTCCTCTGGCAGAGAGGCTGAAGGAATTGATTCCTCAGCATCAGAATCCTCATAGGGGGGTAAAGAGTATCCTAGGTCTGAAGATGAATCTGAAGAGATGGATACCGGGTCGGATGAGTCATAGTCTGCATCCTGTCTAGGCCTTTTATCAGGAGAGGGATGGGAGCCCCTGATCAGAGTGATTAAGTCTTCGGACATTTTGAGCATTTGTTTCTTAGGCAAGGGAGGCCTGTTCTGGTGAATGTTGAATGTTCTTTGTTTTTAAAGGAGTTTTAGACTTAGCAGAACATTTAATGGTTAACTGGGTAGGTCTGAAAACACCCTCTGAAGCTACGGGTTACTCAGCTACTCTGGATCCCTCTCTGAAGGGTTAGTCTCGGTAGGCTGTAAATCTGGTGCGTCTGAAAGCCCAGCCATCTCCACGTGGGAGTGAGAGGCAGTCTGAGGTTTTAAAGAAGCGGTCATCAAGGATTGCGAAGGCTTCTCGCTGAAAACCGGAGAACCAGCGACTGGCCTAGAAGAGGCTTCATTGTCAGTTTTGCGCCTCGGATGCCTGTCCTTGTCTTTGCGCTTTTTGTGTGTTCCGTTCATCAGTAGTTCCGACGGCATGGTATAATTGAATTTTCTGCCAAAATAATGTCAGGCAAAAATCAAACCAACATTTAATAGTACGCTTGTTAAACCTAGCACAAAACCGACAACCTGTGACGTCGTGGTCTGGGCCTAGGCATGGGATACAGTAAGAATGGAAATCCTTATGAGGTATTTGCTTCCCACAAGAAATACAGTTATTAACTTTTACTGACATCGGTCTGAGGCAAGAAAAAGTTTCCCCAACAGGGTACTTAGCTTTGTAGAAGACTTCGGTTCTGGATTCGGAATGAAAATCTCAGGAATCAGCCGACTGGCACTTGCGAACTGCTTTTGCTTCGGCACCGCGCAGCAAGAAAGACTGAAGAAAATGGCGTCGGCTGCAACTTATATACCCCTGTCGCATTCACGTCAGGGAAGAAGCGACAGCAACTGACGCCGGAACAAGACTTTGGAACTCAGGCCGACTGAGGGACCGCCTGACGGCAGGATAACCCATGTATAATGGCTGCAGCAGTGTAACACGATGAACATTGTACTATGTTCTTTGTGTTTCACTGTTGCAGTCATCACACTTGGGTTGATTCCAAAAGTTGACGAAGGGTGGAGACACTCAAGAAGTATTAGGGATGGCTAGCAGGCCTTGTAAGACTGCTGTGGCAAATCCAGCTCTGGATTTAGAAAAGATAGGCAAGTGGTAATGCTTGGTGAAGGTGTGTACAGAACTCCAGGTTGCAGCTTCCAGGATGTCCCTGGTAGGGACTCCCCTAAGAAATGCTGTAGATGTTGAGGTAGCCCTAGTGGAATGATTTCTGATCCCCTGTGGGGTAGGTTTTCCATGGTGTTTGTAGCAGAAATGGATGAAGTGTGCTATCCATTTGGAAATGGTTTGCTTTGAAATGGCCTTGCCCTCTTGCCCCTGTAGCAAAACTGACTAGCAGCTGCTCAGATTTTCTGAAAGGTTTAGTCCTGTCAAGGTAGAACCTGAGCTGTCTATGCACGTCCAAGGAGTGCAGGATCCTTTCCCCTTTATTCTGAGGATTAGGGAAATAGGTTGGTAAATGGATGGATTGTTTTAAAGCCACACTGGATACAACCTTGGGCATAAATGATGGGTTAGTCCTGAGGGAAACCCTGTACACATGGAAGATAATGAAGGGTTCCACAGGCATAAGGGCCTGTAACTCAGACACTCTTCTTGCTGAAGTGATGGCTAGAAGTAAGGCTGTTTTCCAAGACAGGAATTTTAACTCTGCTGAAGCTACAGGCTCAAAAGGGGGAAGCGTGTGCTTCTCTAGTACAAAATTAAGGTCCCAGGCAGGAGTGGGAGCTCTCCTTGGGGGTCTTAAATTGTTAGCTCCTCTCAGGAACTGTTTGATCAGAGGGTGAGAGAAGAGGGGTGGCTCAGTACTGTAATGAGCTGAGATGGCAGAGGCATGAATCTTAATGGATGAGAAGGATAGGCCTTTGTGGAGCAGGACTGCTAGATGGTCTAGGATTTGAGGTAAGGTGTTCCCCACCTGTGAATTAGAAGTTTGAATGCGCTGGGTTCCAGTTTCTAATCGTGTGGGTCCATATTTCTGCTTAAGTTGTCTGTCAGTGAATTTTGTTTGCCTGGCAGGAATTGAGCTTGCAGGTGCACTTGATTGCTCAAGGCTGTGTTCCACAGAGTCATGGCTAACCTGCAGAGTGGGTAGGAATGAGTTTCCACTCTGCTTATTTATGTAGCACATAACTGTGGTGTTGTCTGTCTTTATCAAGAGTTGTCCTGGAAGGATAAGGCATTTAAAGGGTGTCAGTGCATTCTGTACAGCTAACATTTCTTTTTCATTGATATGCAGGTGAATTTGTCCTGGGCTTCATTTGCCCTGAATGCATTTGCCTGCTAAGTGAGCCCTCCATGCATAGTCTGATGCGTCTGTTGTCAGGGTTGTGGCAGTGGTGGTGGTGGTGGGGGTGAGTGAAAGGGAGTTCCTTGTTGTGTTTGCAAGCCTCTGCCCACCAAAGGAACTCTGTCCTTAGGCAAGGAATGATAGGAATCACTGTTTCCAGCTCCTGAGAATGTTGACACCAGAGACTCTTAGTACCATTGAAGTTTCCTCATATGCAGTCTTGCATATGGAATTAGGAGAATGCATGAGGCCATGAACCCTAGGGCTTGCAGTATTTTTCTTGCAGATAGCTGGGTTTGGGTGGCCAGTAGTTTGAAGTAATTTGTCAAATAAACCTGCTTTTCTGGAGTGAGGAATGCCATCTGGGAAGTTGTGTTCAAGCTTGCTCCCAGGAATACAATCTTTTGGCTGGGTACCAGCTGTGATTTCTTTTCGTTGATGGTATAACCCCAGAGAAGTTAGGAGTCTCTTTACAAATGTCAGGTGCTGAAGTAGCAATTCCTGACTGTCTGCCTGAATCAGGCAATCGTCCAAGTATGGGTTGATTTGAATATTTCTCTGCCTGCAGTATGCAATGGCTGGAGCCAGGCACTTTGTGAATACCCTGGGCGCAGTAGTTAAGCCAATGGTGCATACACAGCCTGCCCTGAAACATAGATATTTTCTGCAAGATTCCCTTATGGGGATGTGCAGATAAGTTTCTTTTAAGTCTAGGGTGACCAGCCAGGAGTCCTTGGCTAGCATAGGAAGCAGCTGCTGGAGTGTAAGCATTTTGAATTTTGGTACCACCAGAAAGGTGTTGAGAACTGACAGATCCAGGATAGGGCACCAGGAGTTCTCTTTCTGGGCACCAGGAACAGTCTGGAGTACAAACCATATCCCCTTTGCTCTGAGGGAACAGGCTGAATAGCCCTGATACTGAGAAGTGAAAGTACTTGCTTTTGGGCCTCTGCCCACTGGTTTGAAGGAAGGTCTGGCAATCTGCTTGGGGGTGGCAGTGAGTGGAAGTAGAATCTGTATCCCTGGGATACAATGTTTAAGACCCATTGGTACTGGGTAATATACTCCCAGTTTTTTGCATGCAGGGCGAGTTTTCCTCCTAGGGGTGCAAGTACTTGGGCATGGCTGGGAGGATGAAGGACAAGTCATTGTGAACTTTTTCCATAAGGGGGTGGCTTACCACTCCCTGATTTTGAGGTGGGAGTACTCCATTGTTTAGTCTTGTGCATACCCTGAGATTGTAATCTTTGTGGTGTGTTGCCCCAGGGTTTGGACTGAGAAGGTCTGGGAGGGACTGGAAAGAACCAGTTCTTTGAAGTCCAATGCCTACTGAATCTAGGTGGCTGTACGTGTAAGAAATCTTTAACAGTTTGCATAGATTTAGCTTTTTCCGCCATCTTTTTAAGAACTACTTCTGCTTTTGTACCAAACAAACATTCTTGGTTTAATGGAGTATCTAGTAATTTTGCTTTGACATGGTCTGGCAAGATTTGTTCCTTCAGCCAAGCATGCCTTCTCAGAACAGACCCAGTGACAGTAGCTCTGCAAGATGCTTCTAAGGCATCAAAACCACACTGCATAGTATGTTTACCAACTCGGTTTGCAGAATGCATTAACTCTTCTAAGTCTTTATTTTCTGCACAATCAGGAATCAACAACATTTTTTGTTTAATTAGTTCCATAATATGCTGCTGGTACTTCAACATGTGAAACTGGCAATTTAAAGCCCTGACGGCAAGAGTTGCAGAGGTACATACCTTCTTACCCCATCTGTCTAAAGCACTAGAATCCCTGTCCGAAGGGGTAGGGTTTTTGGCTGTAGTAGCCTTAATACCTTTAGGTCCCTGGGAAATGGTCTCAGGATAGCAGTGGGATTTTTAAAGAGAAATTTGTGAGAGTCAGGTACTCTGTAGTACCTATCAGGCTTTCTAGGAGCTGGTGGGTAAAGTATCAGTGGTAAGACTGGATTCCATGAAGACATCTACAATATCCAGGGCAAGTGGTATAGCTAGAGGCCTGTGCTGAGGCAAATCTTAAGAATTCCCTGAGTCTCTTTTTGGACTGTGGGTAGTCCTGGCATTCCCAGCAGATATACTCTCTTAGGGTATATGCAAGGTTTCACAGAAAGAAAAGTCCTCTGGGGCAGTCAGAGGGAATAGAATCCTCTGCATCCGAATCCTCAAAGTATGTCCTGGTAATCAGAGGGGTCAGAGTCATTGGATTCATTGTCTGTGGAATCAAAAGGAAAATCAATTCTCTCTCTTTTAGAGGGGGAAGGCTGGCTTCCCCTAATTAAAGTAATGATGTCTTCAGCCATTCTAAGCATTTGTTTCTGTGGTGTGGGAGCTTGAGAATGCACTTTGGTAGTCTGTTTCCTAGGCGTAGTGCGAACCCTGGGCCTGAGAAATTCGGTAGTTTTAGTAAGAAATGAAGTAGTCTGTTTAATACGAACATCAGTAGGTCTGAATACACCCTCAGAAGCCAGTGCCTGCACAGCAGCTCCGGACCCATCCAAGGTAGAGACATCCACAGGTTCCGTAGTCGAAGAGGCATCTCGCAGCATACCAGACTCCGAATGCGTCTTAGCAGAGGCCTGCGAATATGTAGAAGCGGGTATCAGGGGCTGCGAAAGCACCTCACTGAGTACCGGCAGACTGGCGACTAGCTTAATGGAAGCATTGTCAGCAGTTTTGGACCTAGGCGGTCTGTCTTTACCCTTACGTTTTTTGGAAGATCGGTAGTCGGATGGCTTATCGAAGCCATTTTGGAATACAGAGAACGACAGTGAACGAATTTAGCGACAAAGATAGCCTGACGACGAATAGTTCGGGCGTTGAACAGGGCACAAAACTGACAGCGAGGAACGTCAAGGTCTGGGCCTAAACAGACGCAGTAAGAATGAAAATCCCTGTGAGGTATTTGCTTTCCACAGGCAAGACAATTGCTAACTTTTTCTGACATCGGATAGAGCAAGAAAAAAGGATCCCCAATGGGGTACTTAGCTTTAGAAAACTTCAAGCATGAAACTCGAAAAATGAAAATTTCAGGTAGCGGCCGACTGGCACTTGTGAACTGCTTATGCTTCAGGCTCCCGCACGGCAAGAAAAGCTGATGTAATGGCGTCGGCTACATGTTTTATACCCCTGACATCATGGAAGAGGCGACAGCATCCGACGCAGAAATCCCAAGACTCTGGTATTCGTGCTGAGGCCTACCTGCAGGCAGACAATCCAAGTGTGATGACTGCAACAGTGAAACACGAAGAACATCCTATATTCTCCTCCCCGGCCCATCTTATTCTAATATCCTCCCATAAGTCATCCAATCAAAAACTATAAATGAGTACATGGAAGAGGTTTGTAATCTGGGCACAGCAACACAATATGGATACCAACATGGCTCCCATTCACTTAATTCTGGAATTTCTATCCCATCTTTTCAAAAATGGAGCTGCAGCATCTACTATTAAGGTAAAGTTAGCAGCCATTTAAAATTTTCACACTGGGATACACCACTTTAATTTCCCACAAACTTTGCAAAGCCTTCTTAAAAGGAGCCATGTTGTTGAAACTACCCAGAAGGATACTTCTCCCCCTTGGCATCTAAATCTGGTTCTACCTCTGATAGTTCAACCACCCTTTGAACCCACAGCATCTTATGATACTAAGTTCCTTTCATGGAAAACTATCTTTTTGGTGGCTATCACATCGGCGAGATAGACAGAAATTCAGGCGCTATCTTCCCAGCTCCCATATTTGGCTTTTCATACGGTGCGCGTACCAACCCCTCTTTCTTGCCCAAAGTTGTTTCTCAAACAAATACTAATCATACTATACATTTGCCGTTTTTCCCCCTAATATTTGTAATAAGGGCAAACGTATTACATTTGTTGGATGTTCACAGACAACCCCCTTCTATGGGTTTCTTAGTTAAATGGGAAAAGATTCTAAAGGATAGGGTTGGTTTTCTTTATACTCCAGAAATGGTCTCTAAAGTGCATGAAATACTGAAATTTCCCTTTTCCTATGCATATAATTATAGCAAAGAAGATCTGAGATAATGGGGAAAGATGCACTGTGGGTAAGGGGAGGTATCCAAGAGCTTTTTGGTTGCCCTGAGCTTGCTAAAGGCCAAGTCAGATCCGGACCCATATGTGAGGAGAGATGAAAAATTGACAATACAGATGGAATGTTACGGTGAGTACATAACTTTAGTATCCCACAAAAGTACTTCACTGCATGAGGGGTGCATGGCTGAAATGGGAGATGTCAAAGTAATCTGCAGCTTCAAGAAAACAACAAATGGTGAAATGCAAACATACATGACTACTGTTTGACATAAGAAAATAACTATAAAAGTGTGTCCTGCTTGAAGTTTGAGACTAGTCAGACTCCCAAAAATATGAAAAACAAAACGCAATTCCTGACAACGGCTAACAACAAAAGCCACTATTTTACATGTTTTGCAGAATGGAATCCCCCTGCACTACCCCATACACCTCCACTACTCAATATACTAACTTCAAGATTGCTGTACCTCTTAGAAAACTCTCCACGATACAGCAATTTTAGACTTTGTGTTTACTTTCCCATAACCACACAATTTTTCAGTTTCAAAGACTGCACTTGTAGTTCTAGGACTGATTGTAATCCTAGACAAGTCATTTAGTAACGGTCCTACTTTTTACCAAACCATGTGATCTTTTCATGATGATGATAAATCCCAGGTGGTATTCATGACAGAAGATGCTTGCGAAGGTCACAAACACCTGACCAGAGAGGGTTCACATCATTTCAAGGAAGTGACTTTTAGTGCAACACAATCAGAGTATAAATACCACTGAAAGAAACTAAACTGAAAACACACACAAAAAAACACTATTTGCAAAGGGGGAGCAAACTTATTGCACCACCAATATAACCTTAATCCATTGCCCAACACTGAGGAAAAGACAAACATCTTACAGATTAAAAGACACACACACACATCACATTTGCAGTACTCAAATGCAAAGGAAAAATAATTAACTAGAAAAATGGTGGGTACAGGATTTTTTTTGTGCATGTGACTTTTTAATGAAACTGTTTTTCGATTTTGTTCATTCATTGACTTCACTGACATTTTTTAATTGGTTCAGTAAAATGAGACTATCCAGAATGCAACTTTGTGTGTTGAGTAGATTCCAACCTTTTCAAAGGGAGATATAACAGCATGTAAAATGTAATGCAGTAAAACTAATAAACAAAGCAGTAACAGAGGATTTCCCAAATGTAAATCTCTGAGGCATCACATATCAGCTCAGCAACTGAAGTACTCTAAAGTGACAAAAGGTAATATCTTAAACCAACCGAGATGAGTAAATGCAGGACCATGGCATTCTAAGATGCAGCCCTCCTCATGAGCTGCCAAACAACTGTGACTGAAAGAGACTAATTCTAAAGGCAGCTAAGATGCATGTTATGCTTACTTCACAATATTACTGTGTAATTTAATGTGATAGAGCTATACTTAATTAATTTAATTATTTAATTAATTAAATAAATATATACATACATACAAACAAGCTGCAAACCACATTTAAACTTAGCGGATGTTCAAAATAAACATGAGTCAGACATAAAACATTTCATGAGTCAACATCCTGATTAGTTTTCGATTGTGGTACTGTAACTTACCTTCAGCGCTGGCAGACTATAACCATCTGTGAGCTTATACACCTGCTCATCCAGCATTTCGTCCTCACCCAGACCCAAGCCCAGCTCCTTCAGGGGTACCACACAAATGTAATTGGTTACGTTATCGATCTCTGAATTCAGAGGATAAGTTGAGGCAGGGTTAAGGCAATTCAAGAAAAGCAAACTGGTTAAGTGCCTTGATACAGCAAAGCACTCCATTAATGCATAAAAGCAATATGGCTCCCACTCTGCTTCCCACATACCAATTAATTCTATAAAACAGTCACACCTGCAATTCAAGAAGTGAAAACTGAAGTGGACAGGTCTGAGGTAGTGCAATGGCTTTCTGTTACTTGTGCAATACAATTTAATCTGAAAGCAATAGTACCAGCAAATTTAGTATTTACTTTAAGCGGTCCTGATTCATTTCCCATCGCACACAGCATTGGGCAAGTAATGATGCAAATCAAGTACATGAACTGAACTGAGAAACAAATGTGGTAAACACGAGCATCCAAGAGGTCTGACAGTCATGAAACAGTTACCACTCAGGCAAAACCTTGCTGCATCTGGCTGCTCATACAAAATCTGAAGCTGGGGTATGACTGCTAATATTAAAACACTACTTACTAATTTTATCTGGGAAAGTTTTTATAAAGTAATTCAAATTGTCATTCTTCTGCTTTACAGTAAAGCAATCATCATGTGCAAGTGATGAACTTCAGAACAGCCTCAACCTTTGAGCTGCACGATTTACTTTTCTAGCTACCAACTTTTTGATTCTATATCACCACCTTTGATGTAGATTCAATGGGACAGTGACAACATATACATCTTGCTACTCTGTGTGCTGCATCGCACTAACACTTTGTTATCATATTCTATTAAGAGGTATATTTTGTGTGTGTTTATTCCTATGGAACAGAACCCTTGTATGTTCAATTCCTTTTTAACTCTTAGGGTTCCAAATAGCATCTAATCTGGTGTTAACTGCTGGAGAACCAAAGCAGTACAGAAGTGTTAGTGAAAGATCAACAAAGACTTACCTTGAAAGTACAGTTGTATAAAATCTTACCACAATGGTAGACACCCTTCTCTTCACTGCTGCAGTATTCTTAACATATGGGATATAACCCGCAAGGTGACCAGATGTTCGGCCAGTACACCAAAGCCTTTAGGTTGCCGTAGGGTATGCCATACGTCACTAGTACATTCCTCACCCCAGGCAGGGGTGTCCTCTTTTCCCTTTGCTGTTTGCATTATATTTAGAAACATTGGCAAAGAAAATAAGGGAAACAGAAATTCAAGGACATAATTGGTATGGCAGTCAAGAAAAGTTGCCTCTACTTGCTGATGACATTATTTTATACATGACAAAACCAGAGAAGGACATCACAGTTTTGTGGAACATTTAAGACAGTTTCAAATCTTTTCAGGATACATAATTAATGAAGCTAAAACAAAGACGATAGTGGTAAATTATGTATCCGCACATGAATTGGTCCAATAATATATATATATATATATATATATATATATATATATATATATATATATATATGGAGACATGATAAAATATTGGTCCAATAATATATATATATATATATATATATATATATATATATATATATATATATGGAGACATGATAAAATGAAGTACTTAGGAAATTAGAAATGGCTCTGTTGGGGCAACTACAGATATGTGGGAAGAGACTAACAGAAGATGATACAAAAATTGAGAAACTAGAGCATTTGTTATATGGATAGTAAGATACAAGTAAATAAAATGTTTTTAGTCCCTTTAATCCTAAACACAGGTCAGGCATACTTCAACCACAGGAGAAGCTGTGGATAGCAACTGAAAAAGAGCTGAAGGATTTTATCTGGGAGGGGAAGATGGCAAGGGTCAAGTGGGATAAGCTGATTCTTCCAAAAGAAGCAGATGGACTAGGACTACCCAATTTGAGGGGGTATTTTACAGCAACACAGTTAAGGCTCTTATACATAGCACAAGCAGAAAACTATAATTCAAAGTGGAAAGGGATGATGATGATATGGGGGAAGCTCAAGAAAGGAGGAGAGACTGGGATTTTGGATGCAGACTCTCACGGAGAACAATCATACAGAATATTACATTCATAAAATAGCAGGAGTATTTTAAGAACTGAATCAGCACAAGAATGGAGAAAAGAGATTCTGCCAATAGAGATGACTGTAGTTAGGGATACAGATAATACACAAGAGGGGGCTGGAATTTATTGGAGAAAACTGGCAAAGGAACCAAGGTACTGGCAGCAAATAATGAGAAAGGGAAAGGTAATAGAATGGGAAGATACCAAGAATTTATTTGGACTGCAGTTTAGACATTGCCTTCCCCATCAATGACTGATACCAGAGTATAGGCAAAGAGAAAAAAATAGGAGATAACTATAGGAAACAATCAGAGAAGCTTAGAAAGGGTTGGTGTGAGAGACTGGATAAGCAACTCACACAGACAATGGGTGATATAGGTACATCTCCCAAATATGCAACAGTCTAGAAGATTTAGGATCTTTGCCTGGAAGTGTTTGCATAGTTAGTTTTATACCCCCAAGTAGACTCCAAAGAATTTTTCCTCAAGTGGATAGCAAATGCTGGAGGTGTGCCGGGAAAGAAAGAGGTGTTTGGGAACATGTTTTTCAGAATGCAGTGAGTTGGTAGACTAAGGATTCCCTGGCGGACTTCTCAGTTGGGGATCCTGGGTGAGAAGATTGGATTGACTAGGGAGATGATTTTTTTTTTGAGCTATGATACAGATTCGGAATTGCCTAGATATAGTAAAGCCTTGCTGCGTCTAATTATGGTGGCTGCCAAAAAAAGCAATTACTGGAAAATGGAAATCAAAGTCTAAACCAACTCTACTAGAAGTAGTGAGTACAGTAACAGAGATGAAACAACTGGAATTGTGATCCTGTAGAAAAGGGAAGGAGCAAACTACAAAGAAAAAAAATGGTAATTGTGGGAACAATACATGCAGACAAGGAACAAGGTTTAAAAGAAGGCAAGAACTGAATGAGCTGCATCATGCTTAACTGACAATGACTGGTTAGATTATAAGTGATGTATTATGTTTGCAACAACAGTTGTTCAATGTCTGTGATGCATAATGTTTGCAAATAAAGTGGTGTCAATGCTTGTTTTTCATTTATATAAATGCAAGATTGCCTATGTCATATGTAATAATTTAATAAAGATGTTTGAAAAAAAACTAGTACACTCCTCATGTAGTGTGGGGCAGCATAAAAGGGAAGTCTGGACGTACCCTCCTCAGAACTGAGAACCCCAGCAGGAATGCCAGTCCAAGGATGGAAGACACAAGCAATACATCCTGAAGAAAGAAAAGGTACCAGGGGGACAGAGGGATGGATGGAGTGAATACTGCAGCAGTGAGGAGAAGGACATCTAGCGTTGTGTTAAGATTTTACACAACTGTACTATATGTCCTTCCATTCACTTCTGCAGTATTCTTAACACATGGGAATGGTCCAAAGCTTAAGAAGAACCAAGGGAGGAGGAAGGACCAGAAGACCTCTCAACGAACCCATGCAAAATAGCCCTTGAAAAACCAGCCCTAGTTCTAGACATTGCATCCAGCTTGCAATGACTGGTGAAAGTATGCACAGACGTCCAAGTTGCTGCTTCAAGGATAGCGTTAGTGTCTAATGCCTTGAAAAAAAGCACCACAGGAAGCAACAGCTCTGGTGGAATAAGCCTCAAGAGAATGAGGAAGGCTTTTACCATAATGAACATAACAAAAAGAAGCAGCTTTAGAAACCCAAGAAGAAACAAAACAACCACCCCCTAAAGAGTTAGGGTGAAAAGAAAAAAAAGCTCAGACTTTCTAATAGTCTTAGTCTTATCCAAGTAAAAGCAGAGTTGACTATGCACATATAAGGTGTTAACAACCCTCTCACTAGAAGACTGTGAAGAACGGAAAAAGGTAGGCAATTGAATAGACTGATTTAAGGACAACTCATTTACCACCTTAGGTCTAAAGGAAGGATTAGTATGCAGGGCCACACTATTCTTAAGAAAAGGGAGGCAAGCCATAAGACTGAAGCTCAAGACACTAGTCTGGCAGAAGTAATGACCAAACGAACAGTTTTCCAGGAACAATGTTGCAAGGAAGTGGAGGCAGCAGGCTCAAATGGAGCCTGAGTTAATTTCTCCAAGACAAAATTAAGATCCCAGGGAGGGGTAACAGGCTTCCTGGAAGGTTTAATATGAAGAACACTTTTAAGAAACTATCTGGCTTCAAATATAGAAGCTAAAGGAGGAGATAAAGGCAGACGAGTAGAAAGAACTGATAAATGAGCCTTAAACGAAGAGTAGGCCAAAACAACATTGAGCAATTCACATAAATAAGACAGAACCACAGAAACATCCAGAAAAAGTGGATCTAGGTTTCCTGAATGACACCGAACAGAAAACCTCTTTCATTTGGATAACTAGGATTTCCTTGCATTGGGCTTCCTGGCCTCCTGCAGGACCCTAAGCACATCCTCAGAAAAAAAGGTGTCTGTGGAATCAAAATCCTGTCACCCATACAGTTAGCTGAAAAGCAGACAAGTAAGGATGGATGAGAGATCTCTTGTCTTGTGTGAGTAAGTCCACCCTGTGAGGTAACTCGTGGAGATGGCCCTTAGCTAGGTGGAGGAAAAGAGGGAAAGCAATGCTGCTGTGGCCAAAAGGGAGTCACCAGCAAGATTTTTGGAGAACCCTTTTGAATCTTGGACAGGACTTTAAGAATAGGAGGAAGAGGTGATAAGGCATACATAAACAGCCACTTCCATGAAAATGAGAATGCATCCACATTGCACACTAAGGGATTTTTGACTGTGGCACGAAACTGTGAAAGCTGTTTGTTCATGGGGAAGGCAAATAGATCTACTTGAGGAGTACTCAACTGGTGGACAATGTCCAGAAATACATCCCTGTGAAGCATCCATTCGTGGGATTGAGTCAAGGATTTGCTCAGTGTCTGCCACTGAATTTTGAGTTGAGGAATGAACACTGCTTGAAGTGTCAGCTGATGTTTCACTGCAAGATCCCAAACCAGGAGTGGCAACCGACAAAAGAGGTAAGACTTCTTCCCACCCTGCTTGTTCACCTACCAAACGACTGTGGTGTTGTCTGTGAACACATTGAAAGATCCTGGGAAGAGGACAGGATGAAAAGTTTGCAAAACCATCAGAAAATGCCTTCCTCTCTCTCATGTTGATGCGCTCTTCTGTTGAACAAGAGATCAAACACCCTGAACCTTGAGAAAGCCAAAGGCTACACCCCATCCCACATCTGAAGCATCTGTGAACAACAACTGAACTGGGAGTGGTGGATGAATAGGAAGGCCCGGATTTAGGGGAAGTTGCTGAATCCACCACTGCAATTCCTTTGTTTAGGCAAGGTAGCAGAGGAACTAGAAAATCTACACGGTGCGTATGCTGTTGCCACACTGATTTTAGGAACCATTGGAGCTTCCTCATCTGCAGTTTGGCTAGAAGGAGCATGGGAATGCTGGATGCCATAGGCCCCAAGACTGTCAAATATTCCCTGGCAGTAATGGAGGACAGGAGATGATTCTGGAAGTACACAAGTGCCCGAACCTTTGGAAGAGGCATGGATGCCAGTACAGGCAATGTCTGTATCCTGCACCCCAGGAACACATGGTCCTGAGGAGGTCAGATAAAACTTTTTGAAATTTATAGTGAACCCCAGGCCTTGCAGAAGAGAAATGGCTATATGGAGATTTTGCAACAAAACATCTGGTGAGGATGCCTGGAACAGGTCATCATCCAGATAGGGGAAAACCTGAATCCCTTGAAATCTGCAAAAAGCAATCACAGGTGCTAGGCATCTGGTGAATACCCTTGGGATAGTAGAAAGGTCAAAGGACAAAGCAGAGAACTGAAAATGCAAGGAAGCAACAGAGAAATGTAAAAACTTCCTGAAAAGGGGATGAAAAGGAATGTGGAGGTAAGCATGTTTGATACCTAGAGAAACAAGGAAGGCCTGAGGTAGACAGACAGGAAAAGTACAGTTGTGTACACTTACCATAAACATAGACGTTAAGAGTGTATTCACTGTCGCAGTTGTGACTGTTTTTGCCTCCCAGGCTGATGGACACCCTTAACAACGTCAGTACACTCGGGTATAAAGGGAGCCAGCCTGCGTCATCATTTCATTATTTTCTTGACTCGCTTAGGAGTCCCCAGTGCAGCCTTGAAGGATCCAGTTAGTGTGGCTCCAATGAAGCCCCACGTGTACCTAAGGTGGACCAAGGTAGAGTGGACCCAAAGCAGGGTTGGGAGGTGTAGGGCCCTTAGCCGATTGCAGAACCTATCTAGTAGCCTGAGAAGGGTAGGTAGGAGGGAAAAAAATCTGCAACAGTGAATATACTCTAACATCTACATTTATGGTAAGTGTACATAACTACTATTTTCTGTTGCAGTCCTGACTGTTGGGAAGTTTCCCATAGCTTTCGAGAGGGTGGAAAGAGATTAAGGAGAGGAAAGGATTCCCTGCAGGATTGCAGATGCAACAACTGCTCTAGACTTGGAAAAGGTTGCCAGATGGTAGTGCCTAGTGAAGGTATGCACAAAAAACATGTGGCTGCTTCCAAGATGTCCTTAGTGGGAACTCCTTTGAGGAATGCTGTAGAAGTAGCTGTGGCCCTAGTAGTGTATGACCTGATCAAGTCAAGAGTTTTTTTGGCACGTTGGCTATAACAGAAAAAGATGCACTGTGAAATCCGCTTAGAAACTGGTTTTCCTTCCAAGCCTGGGGCAAAACTAATGAAAAGCTGATCTGTATTCCTCAAAGATTTAGTCCTGTCCAGGTAGAAGTGTAGCATCCTATGTACATCCAGCGAGTGCAGTAATCTTTCCCCTCTGTTTTGAGGGTTGGGAAAGAAGGTACGCAGATGAAAGGCCTGATTCATATACACATTAGTAACCACATTAGGCATGAAGGAAGGATTAGTTCGGAGGGAGACCATGTCTTTATAGAAGATAATGAAAGGCTCCACTGCCATTAGGGCCTGCAACTCTGAGACCCTCCTGGCCGAAGTGACAGCCAGTAGTAGGGCTGTTTTCCAGGTCAGAAACTTTAAGGTGGTAGAGGCTGCAGGCTCAAAAGGAAGCAAAGTTAACTTTTCTAGGATAAAGTTGAGGTCCGAAGGAGGGGAAGGTTTTCTCCTGGGGGCCCTAATGTGAATAACTCCCCTAAGGAATTGTTTCAGCAAAGGGTGAGGATAAACTGGAGGATGACTAGGAATGTGGGCAGCGAGAGCTGAGGCATGTCTCTTGATGGAGGAATAAGAGACCTTTCTTCACTAGGTTGGCCAGGTACTCTGGTATGTTAGGAATGTTAACAGACTTAGGCTGAAGCCGGTCCTTCTGGCACCAGATTGGTGAGCTTGAGGAGGAGAGGGGTGGGTACTGGTGGGCCAGTCAGTCAAAATAAAAAATGGGCTGGGCCCTCCCTTGATCTTTCAGAAGCACTAGAGGGCAACAGGGTAAAGGTGGGAAGGCATAAATAAAGAGGTTTGTCAAGAACAGGTGAGCATTGTCCTTGCTGGCAAACATGTCCACCTGGGGTAGCCCCCATTGCTTTGCTAATGTACGGAAAATTTCTGTATGGAGACACCATTTGTGGGGGTCTGTCAGATTCTTGCTGAGGGGGTCTGGCAGGGTATTCCTTCTGCCTGGCAGGTATTGTGTCAGGACGTGCAGGTTCAGGGATTGTGCTGTCTCCCATATTTGCATGGCTAGACAACACAGGGGTAGAGGTATGCGTGCCTCCTTGCCTGCTTATGTACCACATGACTGTGGTATTGTCTGTTTGTATCACTATGACCCCTGGGTCCCATTTGTTCTTGAAAGTCAGTAAACTGTTTTGTACTGCCATGAGTTTTTTCTAATTTGTGTGCCGTCTCCTGTGTTGAGTTGGCCATAATCTTTGAGTTTTGGAGGCATTAGGTATGGACCTCCGAGGCATCTGTGGTATTTGGCCCTGGGCCAAGAATCTGAAAGGTAGGCCCTGATTTTGGGCACAAGGCTGTGCCCACCAGGTGAACTCCTGCTCGAGGCAAGTTAAAGGGAATTTAGGTGTCCAGTGACAGATGCTCTTCAGGTACCACTGCAACTTCCTCATGTGCAGCCTGGAAAAGGGGTACCATGAGAATACAGGATGCCATGAACCCCAGTGCTCTCAGGAAATTCCTGGCAGTGATGCTCCGATTTTCCTGTATCTGTAGGAAGTAACTGGTTAAATAGGTGACCCCCCTCTAGAGGGAAGAGTCCAGGAGAACTCCCAGAAAGACTGTTTGGATGGGCCAGGCTGTATTTCTTGAGGTTTAGAGTCAATCCCAGAGAAGTCAGGAGGTCTTGTGTGAATTTTGGGTCTTTGCTGATCTTTGGAATGTCTGCAGCATGTACTAGGCAGAATACCTACAAACAGATGCGGACTTAGAAGGATAACTCCTTTGAAACTTGGGAACAAGAGAAACAAAAGCATGTTTCAGATCCTGCAACTCCTTACCTTTTTCCTGTAGGGACTTGAACAAATCTGCAGCAGCAGTACCAAACAAGCACTTATTCAGAGCAGCATCCATCAGCTTAGCCTGAATGTCATCAGGCAAAGGTTGAAGGCATAGCCATGAATATCTCCCTCAGCACAGAACCAGAAGCTGTAGCTCTGGAAGAAGCATTTGCTGCATCATAACTGCACTTAACGGAGTGTCTAGCTATCTGACAGGAAGCCCATAACAGAGACGAGGCAGAAGTCTTAACCTCAGGAAGGTCAGCTAAAAGGTTGTCAAGTCTGAGAAAGCAGGGCCAAGACACACTTGGTCATGCGAGTCTAACAATTAATGGCCTTGAAGGCAATGACAGCACAAGTGTATACCTTCGTGCCCAGTCTTTCCCTAGTTCTACTGTCCTTGTCAGAGGGAAGAAATTTAGTGGAGGAAAGTAGTTTCAAATGCTTATCAGTAGCCACAGAAACTACAGAGGGATCAGCAGAAGGACACTTGTATAAATGTCTGCAGTCCTCTGGCACCTTACAGAAATGGTCAGGTTTCTTAGGGGCAGGGGGTTGGGAATCTGCAGCTTGTGAAGCAGAGGAAAAGGCATTCAAAAAGGCAGGCAAAACAGGAGGTACAGCAGAGGGTCTAGGGGAATCCATCTGAAGGAGCTTATAGCATATCTTTTGCACAGACACCTGACAGAAATCCCATTTGAAATACACCATCATCTTTACAATGGTATCCCCAAAAGAGATCTCTTCAACAGGAGAGTCTGGACTGGTGGATTCCTCCACCTCACAGCCATAATCTAAAGGAGACAGAATCAGTGTGGAAAAGGCCAAAGAGTTCTCATCAGAATCTACCTCTTCATCTGGAAATTCTGATCTCTAACCCTTTTGGAAGGAGAAGGCAGCCAAGGAGAAGCTGGAACACAGACCCCCTGAGGTGGTTTCAGAGCCATAAGAGCTTTAAACAGGTCCTGAGTAAAATTCTGCCAATCACTCTGAAGGTCTTTGGGGGCAGGAGATAAATGCTTTGTTTTCTGTTTCTTTTTTAAATGGATGTCTGCCTTATGAAAGGTAGAAGGCCTAGAGGTAAGGCCTGCACTCCACAATCACAGTCGGCACTTCTTCCCTCACTAAGATCTGCAGAATACCCCTACAGCTTTCCGTAATCACAAGCCATGGTTCCCCTGGATGTCTGTAAAAGATGCCTGCAAGGCCTCAGAGGACATGTGAGCAGCCAAATCCATACCGGTCCCTAAACTGGACATAGCAGCGGAATCTTGACTCTGGAATGGGGCGAACCTCGTGGCCTACATCAGCCTTAAGAGAGATGTCTGATAAGGGAGGCATCCAATCTAGCAGTCTCGGCCTTCCTCTTCGTTAGTGGTTGAACTTTGGGCCTAGAAGCACCTTCCATCGAGCCCTGAGCTAAGAGTTTAAGATGCTAATTCTCTCAATAAATTCTGAGGGAGGAAAAGTGACTTCTGAGCATTTTAGGGATAAATAATGCAAGATGTATGCTCGTGAGCAGCCCCAAGCAAAACAAACACTGCTTGCTGTGAACCTTATGGGGAAACTGTCTCCCCAATTGCATTTTCCCTGTCTGGATAACATTAACCACAAATATAAACAAAGGAAACAAAAGCAGAGAAACACACCCCAATGGGACACTTAGCTGTGCCAAGGTACACCAGTGCAACACAACGACTTGGGCGATCAGACCAATGATCAAAGGATGGCATTTGGAATGGTGGCAAAAGTTCTGAAGAGGGTACATCCAGACTTCCCTTTTATGACCCACCATATATGAGGTGTGTACTAGTGAGCATAACTTATGGCAATGTAAAGTTTTTGATATACTGGCTGGACGTTGGGTCGCCTTGTGAGCTATATCCCATGTGGTAAGCATACTGCAACAGTGAATGGAAGGACATCAGGGCTGTTACATCCCTATTATGGTTGCTCAGTTCTGTCTTAGGTAAAATCACTAGATGAAGGACAATGCTACCTCCCATATTGGATCTTGGTGACTTGTTAGTCCAACTATTTGGGGTCAGCTCTAGCCAAGTGGTAGCACCAACCTCTCAGCCTGACCAACACCATTTGATTCACTTTATTCTGGGTCTTCTTCCCTACAAAGACCATCCTATCTTAATCTGGTCTTCTTCTACAGCAATTTCAGTAATGCTATAAGGTGATAACCAGATTCTTCTGCTTGACTATTTCCTGGAAGTACAATGTCAAGGGTCCAAAGAAGCTGACAGTAGTCTATAAAAGTTCTCAAGGGTGTTTACAACCAAGTCATCATTTCTGTGCATTAACAGTACTGCATTTGTCCTGCTGTTAAATGTGTTATTTTAAAGTACTGTTTATTTTCTTTTATGGGGAAGGTGTGTGTATATGCTGACTGGCTAAGCAGGGAACTACTCAGCTATTTAAAAGATTCCTGTGGGAGCATGCTGCATTTGTCCTGCTGTTAATATTTTAAAGCACTATTTATTTTCTTTTTTGAGTCAGGTGTGTGTGTGTTGACTGATTAAACAGGGAACTGCTCAGCTATTTAAAAGATTCCTGTAGTTGTCCAAGTATTAGGTTGCCTGTAACATTTAATTTAAATAAAGGATAAATTAGCGAACATTTGGATTCAAATCATTATTGGAGGAAAAGGCAGTATTGCAATCTTGTGACTGTTTAATGTATAGCATGACTGCCAATAGTCTTGTTAACAGTAATTTCTGTCAAAAATGTGGTCAGCTTGTTGATTTAGTCTGAAATTGAGAGCTTGAGATGAGAAATTGTTATGACAAATGAGAATTTTTAAGCGTTACCTCTGGGTATTGATAAAAATGAGCCAAGTTCTAATGGTACGTGTAAGTCAGATAAGAGTACACAGATGGAGACTTGTTACAACTCACTTAAAAGTTTAGTGGTAGATGAAACATTTAGACAGAATACTAAACAGTAATTTCAAAATTTTTGGACACAGACTGACAGCAGTTTGGCAACTAGGATAGCAAATGGAGAAATATAATTTTTACTGACAAGTAAGTCTACAGAATTACTGTGATCAGTATGGAAAGGACAAATAATTATACTAGAAAAAGTTTAAGATTGACAGTGAAATCAGTGAGAAGACTGTGTGTGTTACAGCTATAAATAAAAAGATTAGGAGAGCTGTGGGAAGGAATTTTAGAATTAATTTAGAAATGGTTCCATGAGAACCCGAGTAAAGACAAGGTGTATTTTATTAAATGGTGATTTTAGGACACAAAAATTCATCAAACTTTTACATACTCCTGACAAGGGAAAAATCACTGTTTCATGTCTCTGCATTTGTACAAGGCAAGACATTCTTGAGAAATTTAAAAAAACTGTTGGGATGTAAGGAAATTTATGAGCTGGTAATTATTCATGTGAGTGTTGATCTGCTGGGCACCCCTTTGTACCTTATGTATACTTTGGTTCAAGATATCCTTGCCTCTCCTTCACTCTCAGATTACCAGTTTCCTAAAGCATTTCAATTTAATAAATGGCAGTATAAATTTTTGCTCTAACAATGACTTGGTTTAAAAAGGCAGGTTTCATTTAAGTTTTTATGGAGGCAAAAACTATACAGATTTAGTGAATAATTTTTTGGACTTCAGTTACATACTACAAGCAAAAAAAAATGAGAAAACAGATTAGTAAAAAAATATTATGCAAATGCTAGGCATTTGAATAAAAAATGGATGAACTTGAATTATTTTTGTAAGGCTATTAATTATGATACAACAGTGCATCAGAAATGTGGGATTTTACAGATATCTTTTTAATTGGATACAAATTATATGACTGTCCAAGAGAAAAAAGGAATGGGGGAGGTGCAGGAGTTTTTGTTGCACTTTGGATAAGTGCTCTAGATGCTGACAGGAGTAGGGAAACTCTGCCTCTAGAGTTATTTGATACATCTATTCCAATATATCTATCAATATGAATCCTACATTATCTACAACAGAACAGTACAGTTTTATTGAGAAATTAAGGAAGTATTTGGATTATGACAATTTAATGTTATTGGGAGATTTTAACTTTCATAAAATCAACTGGAAGGATGGGGCATCTGTGTCTGCCCTAAAATAATAATTTGTGGATCTTTGTGCACTACATAACTTCTCAACTTACAGACTTCCCTGCAAGGGCAGAAAATATTCTTGATTTATTATTTACAAATATGTCAGAATAGTGAGCATAAAAACTATGCCCCTCAGGTAGCTCACATCATAATGCCTTTGAGTTTGCAGTAATTACAAACTCACATTTAAAACATCATGTTAAGACTTTTTTTTATAAAATCAATTAAAGTATAGCTGAACTCAAATGCATTTGATCTATTGTATGAAATGGCCATTGATCTGATAGAGTGGGCTTTCGGAGGACGAGGCAATTGCAAATCTTTTAATGAATAAATAATAGAAAGTGTTTATTTTATTTCAAAAGAAAGGTATGCAAAACAAGCAAGTCCAAAGTACCTACTGTTTTTCTTATTGTTTCAGAACATTAGCTCCCCCCCCCCATTCTGTACTTCTAACTGCAATCTGTTTTTAGATGCTGTACTATTTGTATGCTCTGCTGTTTCTCTACTTCTACTAAACCTTTTCTCTTATAAATTCTTGTCTTCCTAATTTCCACATAACTCCTTGGTAAAATCGGCTTATTTTATTTCAATAAGACAGATATGCAAAACAAGTAAGTCAGAGTAACTACTGCCTTTTCTTATTGTTTCTGTAGACTTGCATATCTGAGAAATCAGGGCCAGCCCTTTTCATCATAGTATTGCTATCCACCACTTTTCTGGTCTATTCTGATCCTCCCCACAAGAACAACTGCAGCCTAATCAGGGCCAGCTCTTTTCATTATAACCTATAAACCTACTGATAGTCTTCCTTCATCTGTTGCCCGCTACACTCCCCTCCCTTCCCCCAATTCCCTCCCACCCCCAGTGGTCCTACCTTTATTGCAAACAGTAACCCCTCCCACCATTCAACCTATAAAATCACCACACCTATACTTCCTCCTACAACTTCTAACTACTATCCCTCCTACTCAGCACACCATACCTATAGTCACTGCATGCATAGTCCTTGCATACAACACATCTTACCAAACCTCCACCATTCCTGCACTCAACCACTACCACTGTACCACCACACACACCACCACTCATATCCCACCTCTACTCTACTACTCTCTCATCAGGTCAACAGCCTTCCCAATACACCCTCTATATAGACTACAGACCACAATACCTAAACTAAAAACAACCCCTCAACCTAACATAACCTTACCACCATACCTATTGCCCACAGAACCCAATCAAAAAACTTCCCTTATAGGCAAGCATATACAGAAATTGATAAAACTAATACTCTCATCCATATCCAACCTAGCACTCAGTGGAGACATCCATCCTAATCCTGGTCCCTCTATCTCCAACCCCTCCCCTCATAATCAGACTACAAACCACATCTTCTAAATCATAGCCAATAGAAAGCCAACCAACCTCTTTCTGATAAGCCTAAATACTAGAAGTATATGCAACAAGGTGCTTGAATTCCATGCCACCACAGACTTCTACTCCCCTGATGCAGTGATCCTTACAGAAACATGGTTAAAACCACACATTACTAATGAGCAAATCCTCCCTGCTGGTTACAATATACTAACAGTAGACCGACTAAACAAAAAAGGAGGTGGTATAGCTATAATATATAAGCAGCATCTAGACATCCAGATCTTAAAGTTAGCAGCTCCCCAAATAGGTAAGGAAGAAATAATATATGCCAACCTTAAAATAAACCAAAATAAAACCCTAAACATAATAGGTTGCTACTTCCCACCTGGCCACAACATCCCTCCACTTGAAAACATCCTCAGCTGGACTACCCACCACCTACCCCAAGAAACGTTAATTCTAGGAGACTTCAACACTGACTGGCAATCCTGCTGTAGCAACCACCCAACCCATCATGTAAATCTTCATGGCTTCACCCAACTAGTCCAGTCACCTACTAGGATAAATAACTCCAACAAACACACTACCCTTGATTGGATACTAGTCAATAAGGGCCCCCAGTCATATATAGCAGGCTGCTTATCTGACAGCCTCAGTGATCACTCCCCAACCTTCTTACTAAGAAAAAGCAAAACCCATCATCTACCGTCAAATACGCAAAAAAACTAACTTCAACCCTCTCTCATTTAGCTCATCCCTAAAAGACTAACTGGCAACCTCTAAAATACCTCAAACTAGATGACGCAGTTGACTACTTTAATAAAACATTCCTAAGCATCCTTAATTACCATGCCCCCATAAGACATTCCCGAACTAGAGCCCAACAATCCCCATGGCTACAAAGAAAACACGAAGTCTGAAATGAAAAACCGGGATAAAGCATGGGACAACTGGCGCAAAACCAAACCCCCCTCTACTAGGCAAAAATTCCTAGAACTACGCAATAGAACCAAAACGCTTATAAAACAGGACAAAATCCAATACTACCAGTCTGCCCTTACCTCCTCCCAACATAACCCCCAAAAATTCTGGTCTTCAATAAACTCCATCCTCCACCCAGGTAAAGTAAGTACACACACTCCTAACTTAACTTACTCCTCCGAAAATATTGCTACCTCTTTCAACAATCACTTCACACAAACCGTACTATTACTAGCTAGACAACACAACCCCCCCCCATTAACCCACACCATCAACTAGAACTAACAATCTCCCAACTAGCTTCTCTTTCTCTCCTGTTCCTACCTCCAAAATAAAACTACTAACTAAACTTAAAACCACCAGATTAACAGCAGACAACCTCCCAGGTGAATACATTCAACTTGCAGCTGACGGTCTAGCCTACCCCGTATCACTCTTAACAGATCTCTGTCAGAAAATTATGTTCCTACACTATGGAAAGTCTCACACATAATTCCTCTACACAAAGGAGGCCCCTCCACAGATCTAACCAATTACCGCCCCATAGCTATTCTCTCGCCACTCTCCAAAATACTAGAGAGATGCATTCATTCTCAAGTCTCAGATCACCTCCTTGCTAACAACCTCCTCTCCAACACACAACACGGTTTCCGACCTAACCATAGCACCACTACTGCCTTACTCTCTTTCTCTAACACTATCCTACCAAATAAAAATGCAGGTTATCTCCCCTCAGTTACCTTCCTAGACCTCTCTAAAGCTTTCGATATGGTCCCACACAAACAACTCATCTCTCTTCTCAATAACCTATCCTTCTCTCAACCACTCCATCTGGTTTCAGAGTTACCTATCTGACCACCAACAAGCAGTTGTTTGGCAGGACAACCTTATCCCCCCAACTACCAGTCTCCATAGGAGTTCCCCAAGGGTCCATCCTGGGACCCCTACTCTTCTCTATTTTCACCAATAATCTAGACTCCTCTACAACACATGGCACACTCATACAATACGCAGATGACTCAAACATCATCTGCACAGCCCACTCCCTACCAGAACTGCAAAAAGTCATACAGGAAGCATTTTCTTCTATTGAAACTTGGTTATCCGATGCCCAACTAATACTCAACCCAAACAAAACAAAATTACTAATCTTCCAACCCACCAAACTTACCTTAGACAGCTCTCACTTTAACATCACAGCAAAAGACACCACCATCCATCCTACAGAACACACCAAATTACTAGGAGTAGAAATAGACAAACTGAACTTTGACATTCACATTTCCATGACCATTAAAAAAGTGGACAAAAAACTAGGAGCATTATATAGAAATCAGCAACTACTTACCAAAGCAGCTACAATTTCGGTAGCAAATTCTCATCTTATCTCTACCCTACTCTATGCCTCTCCAATATTTACTAACCTTAGACAATGTGATCTAAATAAGCTCGAAACCTGCTACAACAAAATCGCCAAATTCGCCACAGGAGCTTCCTACCGTACTCACCACTGTCTCTCACTAGCAGAACTGGGCTGGCTAGAGCTCCCCCACTTCCTTCAAAGGTACCAACTCACACTCGCCCACAAACTAATAAACCAACCACTAAAAGTCCCATCCCTCCAGAATCTACTCCAACCCTACATAACCACAAGACCACTAAGATCCAGCCACAAAAACCTCCTACAGGTCACAAGAGCCATTAACTCTGCTGAGGAAGCATTATTCTCCTGCACTATAGCTAAACTCTGGAACTCCCTCCCATCCTCAATTACCTCTGTAACTTCTGGCACCCACTTTAAATCCTTACTAAAATCACACTTCAAAACTTGCCAGATATGCCCTTGCAACCCCCACTCCTCTAATACCATTCACTCCCCCCACCCACTACCTCTCTCAGCCCCCTATCAACAACCTACTCTTAGCAAGCTTGGCTACTCATGTTCCCAGCTACCTACCACATAATACTAACTTCTTGTAGCAACAACTGCTAATGGCTGTTATGCAACTCAAAAACAGTTTGTATCAACTGTTCACCGATGAATCTCAACTACATTTTAACCATGTTTAGTATGTTACCATATTTTAAAATTGTACTATGCTCTACAGCTGTTTTACATCTGTTTTCTTCTTGTCTTGCGTCCTTAACTGGACTAATGTCTATATTTAAATGATATGTTTTTTTTAACTGTATAATGCTAATAATGTGTAGCTTTTCTCCCCGGGCCTCCGCTGAAAACGGACCTGTGTCCAGTCGGACTCTCCCGGTCAACAAATGTAAATAAATAAATAATAAATAAATAGAAATACCATCTATAATCTATTCTGGAAGTGTGACTGTACCCTGCTTGGCCTAAACGAATGGTGAAAGGAGAAAAATAGCTGAATCAATTTCTTGGTTAATTTAGGCATAAAGGAATTATTGTTTCAGTTGACTAACAGTAGAGAAAATTTTGCCTTCTCCTTAAAAGTACTAGCCAGAAAGGGGGGGGAGGGAATAAGCTGCTGAGAGGGGGAGAGACAGGGCCATTTGTTTGAGAAACAGAATATAGGACACATTTACATCAGATGCTCGGGGAGAAAATTTCCAAAAGCATGCAAATATAACATTGCAATCACTGAAAAGTAGAGGTTCTGAATCTGCTAGCTATTGTCACGAACGAGGGAAGTGAGCCTGCACAGTATTACAAGTGGAAATAGAGAAAGCATTCAGTCATTTCTAGGGCATGGAGATCAGAATGCTAGACCGCCTAAGGGTGATGCAAGGGATCCCCTTCATATTGTAGATCGGCTGTAACACTGCCCATGGATCATCAAGACGAAAACATTGTTTTTTTAGAATATCGAACAGTCTGTTTGGAGATCACCATAGGGAAAAATTCCCATTCACTTAAATATACCAACTCAGAGATCGCACTTGTATTCAAGTAGCAGGGAGTGTGGATAAGCTCCCCTGCTGCAGCCCAAAGTTTTTTTTTTTTTTTTAGGTTTCCATATTACGAGGTTTCATGCATATGTTCTTGGCGGTTTGATGTTCTGCCAGTTCGGCAATCTGAAGTAGACAAAACAGAGATCCTGACTGGGCTTTAGAATCCATGGAGGATATCCCAAATGAGAAGCGAGAGAGAGAGTTCATGCCACACGAGTCTGGAAGTACAAATGAGGATAATAGAGCTCTACAGCTTTTTGGCTTTGTAGACACACTGAGATCAATGCTAGATTGGTGGAAGCATAAGACAGACCTAGAGGCCGAAGCAAAAACCAAGCATCTCTTGGGAGTATCCACAAAGGGAGAATTAGAAAGGGTATCTGCTGTATTAGCAGTTAGAGGAAAGTGGGAAGGTCATGATAATTTTGGCCCCAACAGTTAAAAATCAAGTTGACAACTGATTAAGGGACCAGTCATGAGAAATAAGACTAGACATATTGATGGTGTCGGCCAAAGCATTTAATTTCCACGGTATGTGTGCTGTAGTTAGGAAACGGTTTACAGAGATCACAGATGGTCTCGCCTTTATGGCCTCTCTTTACCACCGATAAAAAGGACGGTAGCAACTTGCATTATAGGAGTAGCCGGGGTTTAAAAATAAATAAATAAAAAGGTAGTACAGATGCTTGCAGAAATAACGTCACTGGCAGAGAACAGAAGTTACAGCGAGTTCTACCTTTTGATTTCTAAATCATGTATAGCAGTAATGAATCAAAGATGCTATCTGATTTGTAGCATTCAAGTGAGAACTTGTGAATTTCAATTTTGTATCGGCAATAGATTAGATTTGCCCAATTTATAGTAATGCCTAGGGATCTGGAACTTTAAGACAGATAATCCCCAATGTGCAACAGCTGATACTTGGTTGAGTAGTAAAGGTGGAAGGCGTTCAGATACAGAAGCCACCTGAAATTCTCTGAACCGCAGGTAAGCAGTTGCTAATGCCCTGCACATGGAAAACATTGTGGGAGCTGTGAGAAGTCTGAAGGGCAAAGCTCTGAACTGAAAATGACTCTCACTCATTTGGAAGAGCTGATATCTGCTGGAGAGCCTGTTTAATCTGATGTAAAAGTATATGTCCCGTAAATGTATAGAACACATCCAATCATCCTTGTCCAGAACGGCAGGATGGACTGCATCATGACCATCCGGAACTTAAGGCCTCTAAGAATGAGAAAAAAGAAAAAAAGGAAAAAGTAATACTAACCTCTGGATATTACTGCTTATTAGTCAGGCATAGTTTGTAAAGCTGGTCCGGGAACACAAGTACTGTGAATGGAATGCTCCCCGATTGCTTTCAGAGATGGTTAGAGTCATATGGGTAATTAGACTTGTTCTCGTAGGCCATATACTCCACATTTAATAAAAGGCAGGAGGAACAGACTGGGGTAGAGAACGCAAGTCAGGGAGGAATCTAAGTCCACGAAGAAAACCTGTAAACTGCAGCAGGGAAGAAATCCAGATCCCAGGGAGATTATCATGGAGCCACGACAGGGCACAATGAGTCTGACCTCCATGTAAGATTAAAGATGCAGGTATGAGGAGAAAACAGAATAAATTCTGGCCAAGCAGTGTCAAAGTCAATATCGACCCCTGCCTGCAGAACACAAGACACAGTCCTTTCAAATGCATTGCCATGCCCTCCGACAGGAAAAAGGAAGCAGTACCTTTCAACCTCTTACCTCAAGAATCTGTATGAAAGCTCCAGGGAGTTGGTGAACAAGGCCTTAAGATGTTAAAGGGAAAATCTTTACAGTCTTGAGGCATGGGGATAGATCTCAACCACCAGGTGACGAAAACCAGAGAAAATTGCCTGCCAAAACCTGCACTCTCAAAAGGAGAGGAAGCATGAAGCCTCCTTAAGTCACCATTGGGTGCTACTGTGACCTGCCAGAGAAAGGGGAAAAACATAACTCTAGTATGAATACTTTTAGAATGAATAAATGAATGGAAGACAAAGGATGATATCAGAGCTATACAGATCAATAATTTGGGTCACCCTAAAGGCTTCCATAAAGACACATAGCCTCATCCATGCATGGAAAGGAGGACCGGTTTTGTTTCAGAACTTTCATGTTAGAGAGTAAAGGGGACTTGTAGTGGGGGATCCTGTGGGGAGAAATGGGTTCAAGAAAAATTGAGCCTAAACAAAAGAAGATCTCGTGTCTGCAGCTTCAGCACAAATCCTGGGTCAGACAGACCAGAATTAGGGAAACACCTCCTCTAAAGTATGACAGAGTGGAAAGGGGATAAGTACGACGGCAGACATTTTTTTAAGGTTATAGACTTACTAAAATAACAGGATTAATATTATCATGTGCTCTTGAGTGTACAAGGACTGGAACGGAATATATAGCCTTATTTATCAAATTAAAAGCTCAGCCCAAATGGGGGGAGGTAAGAATCCAGATACCAGAGGGGGACTGACTAAAATAACCGGATTTGCGTCAAATGCAAATTCTAAAATGACAACTGACAGCAACACACTCTGGTACTGCTGGATCCAAGACAGGCCTTCAATCCGAAGAAATGTGCAAATGTTCAAGATTACAGGATCCAAAAATAGCACTGCTCTTTCGGGGGACTAGCTAGTTGTCAGATCCTAGTCTTAGGATTCGACTGAGGGAAGCATCTGTACAGATTTGTTCTGAAGGTTAAAAGGCAGGATTCAAAAGGTTTATATCTTTTTAAAACCAAGGTGTTTGCTCAAGTGTCAGCCTCAAAAGTAACTGCAGTAGTTCTGATCCACACTTGTCAAGTAGTTATAGATCCAAAGGATCTGGACCCAAGAACTGTCCAGCTCTCCGCAGGCATCAGGCATGCTTTGGATCAGAATCCTAGGATCCGAAGATGAAGAGAAATGGTTGTTGCGATCGGATCCAATGGTAGGAGAAACTGGATCTGAAGGAGTTTGCACCAATACCGGATCAAGGAGGTTATCCCGCAGCAACAGTCACAGACCATAGGATCCAAACACCTTGGATCTGAAGGAGACTGGTAGTCAAAATGGAACACTCCAAGGGAACCAAACCTGTCAGATCTGAGAATACTTGAGATCTGATGGAGGCCCCAATGATTTCGGATCCAAGAAATGGGATCTGAGATGCTCTTTCGTATAGCTCGTATATTCCTCCTTTTTACAGGGGGTTGATCCCCGAAAGAAACCGGTTAAAGGCCTTTAACATGCACCAGACTGGAGGATTGAAATTTGTACCATGGCAGATGAAGCAGTTTGTTAACATTTTGGCTCTTTAGTCCTCTGTACTAGTTGAGGACCTAGTGAAATAAAATCACCAATCTCAAATCCATCCTGGAACAGACAAGCACATCCAACAATCTGGGACCACACAAGCTGTCTGTACAGTCAAAGCTACATCATCAAAAAAAAAAAAAATCCAGACAAAGCTAACAATTAATGACTCGTAGTCTAAAGGCTTGCCGCTACCAGTGATTACAATCAAATCCTACACCCTGTGCCTGCGAGGAAGGAACTTAACCATTATGACAGCCCTGCTCACGTTGTTACAATTTTCAATCTGCATGCATTTCAGAAGTGCACAGTTTTCCAATGCTGCTCTATACTTCACCTCAATACACAAAAGCAGTTTTGTTTCCAGTATGTGTCTGCGCTCTGAAAGATGCAAGGAATTCAATCCTCACGAGTGACAAGAAACAATCAGCAAGCAAAATGAAACTCTGAACACTCCAGTCAGGTGTGCGACATACACCACAGTCCCACTAAGCCGCAAAGAAAAAACTAGTACAGCAATACAAAGTTTAGTGCAACGAGACAGTTAGAAAATTCAATCTGTTCACAAAAAAGCAGAAAGGGTTGTTCAAAAGGCTTGAGTCTCCACAGAACATGACTGAGACACCTCCAGCAGCAAGGTAATGGAGCAACAACTGGATCGCTGAACTTAGAAAACCAACCAAAAAATATTCACATATTTTATATTATTTATTTATTTTTTTAACAAGCCTACTTAAAAACTAGGCTCATGATCTTAAACTCTACACCAGACTAAAACTAGAGTCTGTCCACATTCCGACTGTGACCACACTGAATTGCCAGAAAACAAAGGATTAGACACTCCATGAGAGCTGTACAGAGAGAAGAGGAGAACATGAGCTAAACCCTGCACAACCGTTAGCCCCAATCGAAAGTGGCAATAGGCGGCAAATATAAGGAAACTCAAAGTGAGGAGGAGTCAGCAAAGTAAACAGTGAAAGAAGAAAACAGTAGCCAACATAAACATAACAAAAACCAAAAGGGAGGGAAGATACGAGAAAAAAATATATTTGTTAAGAAAAAATCCTTACAGCTTGAGACTACAGAATCTTCCATCTCGTCAGTCTAGTGGCAAACGAGATCTGGGGAGTTGGAGGTAGTGTACTGCATTATGGAAAGAAGGAGCAGCTCAACACTGGGATCTGAAGACTGTAATATGTGGTCGATTTGGATCAAAGAATCAGCTCCATAACCCATCAGTGAGGAAGAATAAAGAGGACATCATATGTATGAGTTTAAAAAAACACCCTCCACAGTACCTTGTCAGAAATGCTGGGGAAGCAAATGGTTTTAACTAAGGAAATGATTCTTAATGAATCAATGAAATTGGTCGAAAATAAATTACTCAAAATAGAAATCAAAACCTAAACCAACTGTAACAGAAGTACTAAATATTTGTAAAAATGATAAAAGAACTGGAGCTGGGAATCTTTAGAAATGGGAAAGAGCAAATTAGAAATGAACATAATTTGTGGGGACAACTTGATAAAAATGCTTTAAAAAATACACAAATCCCAAATCAGCTGAGACTGCAACAATCACAGAAAATGCCAGAGAGAGAGAAAAAGGGATCAGAAAACAGATAAATACCAGCCCCATGACAAACAGAAATAAAGCCCTAAAGACCTGCAAGCAATCTGTGTTTGAACAGTGGCACTGAAGGGACCAGGTGGGGGAGGATGGGAGTGAGCAGCTGATGCCAGCATCACCTATCCTGGAGGAAGACATGCTGCCTACTACACTCACTGTGATAGCAACATTAAAATCAGGACTACTACTGTACTGCAAGCAGTATACTATTTGCTCAGAACATTGTGCATGTGCAGAAGTGTGCACGCACCTCCCAAAGGAAGCCACTGTGGAGTTTACAAGGCTGCCACAGGTTGGGGTGGTTAGGGTACACTTCCCAGTAGCAGTATAACACTATACCAGTGTCCCCAATTTCCACAATGGTCCTGCATGTGGGTCAGGTGCGCCCAGGGGGGCTAAAGGTGGGTCTGGTAGAACTGGTGAACAAAAATAGGAGCTGGGGGTAGCTGATGTTTAGCTGTGGCGAGGCAGAGGAAGTAGATAAACAATAGAACAACTGTAGAAGAAAGGTATAATGAATTTATTATAAATCAATATATACATGACAATAGAATTAGGCTACAGAGTAGAAAGAAAAACAAATTAGTGATGTAAAAAAAGCAGCTAGATGGTGCCTATGATTAAAAAAAACAGAAAAGGATATAAAAAGAAAGGCAAAGGACACAACTGGATTACACAAGAATATCATACTGAAAAATTAGGAAAGTAAATTCAGAAAAATATATTTAAACTAGAATAAATACTGGCAACTTGGTTAGTGATGGAGGAACGTGCACTATTGCCACAAATGGAATTCAAAATCATATTAGAAATAATGTGTACATACAACAAAAAGGAAAAAAGGGCATCAGTAAATGAATACTCAGTAAGTGGTGTGGACAGTTATTACTCCAAAGGAAAAACAAATGTAGAAAGTTTTTATAACTGGTAAGCATGTTAACAAAGGACATAAAAGAGAGTAGTGAAAAAAGTCTTGGAGTTTAAACAAAACTTGGCAGACATATTATCCTGATAAGGGCAAGAACTTTCCTACACCCGCCCCCCCCAAAGTACAATATTGAAAGCTAGAGGTCATCAAAGTATGAAAATAATCATGATAAATTACATCACTGGAAAATACAACAGAAATCTGTAATTACACTGCTGTACAACTACTAGTTAAAATAATGATCACTTGGTTAAGGACAAGGTATGTCAAGCTCAAGATGGAGAAAGAATAGTGGCAACAGATTATAAGTAACAGTAGCTTGGTTCTGGGAGTTCCTGATTCCACAGGGATGAAGCTCTGACTATGACCCAAGTGACCAAGGTTTGATTACAGGATCTGGCACTGGAGGAGCCAGGCAAGGTAAGGGAGAAGCAAAAGGCTATTTTTTGCTCACTTCTCATGGTGGTGAGGTTGCATGCATTGAGAGGCACACAGAATCGGTGCAATTTAGGTTCATAGGTAGGTACTAGGCTATCTACCCAAGGGCCTACGTAAGCCTAGCCAACAAGGTTTCCAGGCTTACTCCACCCAAGAAAGTTATTTTCCTGTGCCACTGTCGAGCAGAGACACAGAAGTGATCTCCGGGGTGTATTTCCTATTTCCCATCCACTCATCAAGATTTTTCTTGAAGAGTGCTAATGAAGAACTTTGCTTGACATAGATGGGTAGCCTGTTCCAGAGTATGGGAAGTCTTTGGGATAGGAATCTATCCCTCCAGCATGTCCTGTTTATTGTGGTGACAAGGTTTAAGTCCCTAGAGCGTGTAGCTCGGAGGGATTGGGATTTCTTTAGGTGTAGCATGTCCAACAGCTCTGGGTTTGACACAGCCTTATATGTTAGGCAGAGATCACCTTGGAGTAGGCGATATGCTACGGAGTAAAGCTGGAGTTTTTTGAGACGGTCAGTGTAGGGCATTTGTTTGAGTCCAGTAATCCTCTTTGTGAGGTACTTCTGTAGCCTTTCCAGCTGCTGCAGATGTCTTGTGAGGTACATTCCAAAAGGGGCATTGTACTCTATAATGGGTCTAATGATTGTCGAGTAGAAGGGAACGATGACCTCTTTTTTCCTGGATGAGAACCCTTTTATGATGAGGTGTGCCACATAGAAGGACTTCCTGACTACTGTGGCGATGTGACTATCAAAGGAGAGACTACTGTCCACCTGGGTCCCAAGGTCTCTTATCATGCATTCGGTGTTAAGTAGATTGCTGCCTATGTGGTAGTTCATGGGTACAGAGTTTTTACCAAAGGGGATAACACTGCACTTTTTGGCACTGAGCTTGAGGCCATGGCTCTGACACCAGGTATCTGTCTCCGAGAGGCCCTTCTGTAGGATGTTCACATCATTTGGTGCCTTAACTATGGCTCCTAGTTTGCAGTCATCTGCGAACTTTGTTAGCCAGAGGCCTTCTGTGTTAGCCTGTACTTCAGAGAAGTAGATACCAAACAGGAGCGGTCCCAGGACGGAACCCTGTGGTACTCCAGTTGTCACTGGTTTGAGGTCAGATTTGGAGCCTGCAACTTTTACAGTGTGGGTTCTGTCAGTGAGCCAGTTGGCAACCCATCTTGTGATGTAGGGATTTATGCCTAGTTTATTGAGTTTAGCTATAATTCCAGAATGGGGGATGGTGTTGAAAGCCTTGGCGAGGTCAAGATAGGCTGTGTGAACCACCTTACCCCCTATACGGCTTTGGTGACTGCCTCAAAGAAGTCGATCAGGTTCAGGAGGCATGATCTGCCTTTCACAAACCCGAACTGGGTGGGATTCAGAGTTTGGAGGTTACCAATGTCTTTGTTTATGAGTTACATGCTGATACGTTCCATGGCTTTGCAGACCAGGCTAGTCAGGCTAAAAGGTCTATAGTTCCCGGGATCAGTGGTGGCTCCAACTTTGTGGAGTGGGATAACTGTTGCTGTGCGCCATTCAGTGGGCACAAAGCTTGATGCAAGGCTATTATTGAACATGGTGCTTAAGTGAGAAGCCAGTTCATTCTGAAGTTAGTGTAAAACGCAGCCTGGGATGTTTTCCGGTCCCCATGGATGCTGTGTTTTTGGCTTTAGAGAGTGCAGCTTTCACCTGTGTAGTTGTGATTTCAGGGACTCTGCATTCTTCCTGTATAGATATGGGCCCTTTAGGGGATGGGGGGGTAAAGTTAGCACTGAACCTATCTGCCAGGATGTTGGCAATATCAGTTGGTTCTGTAATTTTCGTGCCTTTGTGCTGTAACTCAGAGCAGATCTGGGTGCTGCCATTGAGATTCTTGACATAGCTATAGAATGCTTTGTGGTTGTCCTTGGAATTAGTGGCGATTTTATTTTCGTAGCTAGCTTTGGAGGATCTTATAAGGGATCTCAGCTTCTTACTGAGGCTAACCAGGGAGCTCCTCCACTCATAGGATTTTACTCTCTTTTGCAACAGTTTCTTCCTTCTGTTGTACAGTTTGTTTATAGCAGGGGACCACCAGATTGGCTTCCTTTTTTTGGAGGATAGCGTCTTGGTTCTATTTGGGATAGCACGGTCCATGCACTCATGTAAGTGCTTATAGAGTGCATTTGTGTAGGATTCAGCAGTTGTAACTGTATTGTCCATCTGCATGGGTGTCATGAAGTTCACTACTTTTGTCTTAAGAAGCATGAAGTTGGTTTTGGAGAAATGTTTTACTGTGGTTTCCTTAATGGGGGGTGGGGGTGGGATATGGATATCAAGGGTGATTAGCTTATGGTCTGATCGGACCAACGAGGAGTTGACTTCAGGTGTGGAACACCGGCCACTCATGTTGGTAATGACTAGGTCTAGGATACTGTTGCCCCTGGTGAGGGTGTGGATAAGTTGATCTAGGGCATTGGAGTTTATGAATTCCAGAAAGTGTTGCGCTAAGGAGTTGGTACATGAGTAGTTTTCCCAGTTAATGGTGGGGTAGTTGAAGTCGCCCATTATTAGAGTGTTTGGTTGAACCCTAATATTTTCCAGTACATCAAGAAAAGAGGAGTGGGAATCCTGGGGCATGGTGGGGGATCTGTAGCAAGCTACAATTTGGATTGCAGTTTTGTCAAGAGTTAGTTGCACCTGGATAACCTCGGATGCATTATGCTGAGCAACTAGCCTGGAGGTGTGGATATCCTTAATGAATATGGACACCCCCCCACCTTTGGTGTTTCGGTCCAGGTTACATGGCCAAAAAGTGTGGTACGAGTTATAGCCTGGTAGTGCAGGTGTGCTCTCTGAAGCCTTGAACCAGGTCTCACTCACTGCACAGATATCTATGCTCTCCATTTTAAGGAGTGCCTCGAGTGAGTGCATTTTGAAATTTAGACTTCTAGCATTGTGTAGCATTACCCTCAGTTTTTGCTTGCTTGTTCCTGCTATGGTGGTGAATTTGCTACTTGAACCCTGCCTAAAAAAGGCACTATAGGGGCAGCAAGAGCCTTAGCCAATATCTGGAATCCCAGGGGCGACAGGTGCAGGCCATCTGTGGCAAAGCATCGTGGTCTGTTGACCATGTCATCCCAAGCAGACAGATACTGGATCCCCTTAGAATGACACTAGATGGAAACTGGGGAAACCATCACTTGTGCTTAGAGGAGGGAAAGGCTGCATGGAGGGAATGTCCACTGCGTAAGTGAAACGACATCTTTTGCAGTCAACCCATTACAAGCCCCTTCACACCGCCTTGCTGAGTGTAGGCAGGAGATAGGGCTGTAATGCAGAAAATCTCGAACCACCCTACTGTATATCTACATGACAGCCCCTTCTGGATAATCCTCTCTCTGGTGCTGGGGAGAAATGTGCCAAATGACTGGAAAGAGGCTGAAGATCATCAGACAGCAGGGGCAAAAGGAGCAATAAATAAAAAAATATATACAACCACACAACACTGAATTATAACCATTTTTTCAAGAACACATGGAAAGATAACAAAAGGTAGGAAGCAATTCCAAGTGAAAACTGTTGTTAATCAGATTCTACAGAAAAAATGGTACTGTGTGAATTAATGGAAGAAGGCAAGTATAAGTAGGGTGTTGTCATAGAAGCATGTTGTGATGACACTGACTGGATTCTACACAGATCAATAAAATGCTTATTACTGTAAAAGCAGGTCAGATCAAAACAAAGGTGAAGTGTGCAAATCTGTTATAGAAGTGATCAGGATAATGGAAATAAATATCAAAGTTACCACAGAGAAAAGGATACTCCAGGCACAGGTGTAACTGAGAAATATCTACCCAAGGGAACGTAAAATAATTATGAGAATTAACACACCTCTTAAATGTGCAAGACAGTAAAATTGCAGTAGTAGTAATAGACTTAATAGTGTCTAAAACTACACAGACTCTGAAGACAAGAATTTTTACTGAATGTCTTTTACAACGTAGATTTATACAAATAAATGAGTCAACAATATAATATACTGGAAACAGTATGTCTAAAAGCAGCTAACAACAATGCACAGTTGGAAATCTGGCCAACTCCCACTATAAATGATTGCAATGTTATTCTTGCTGAAATTCAATTCATGAAAGAAATAACTAGGAGACAGACAACACAGCACAAAAATAATGGCAGCAGATTCACAGAATACCATGTTTTCACAGCTTTTTTGGGTGATCCTTCAATGTTGATCAAGTTGTAGGAAAGTGCTGCTTGGATAACCTTTGCCATTTACACACTAAAGTCTATATGAAATGACAAATATACAGGAATGATGAGCAGCACCACCAATGCAATCTCTGTACTCTAGACAGCTATGATGCAACAGAGTACCCTTGTGTCACAATATATGATGGACTGTCTTCCTTTACCACTTATGTGATAATTTTACAAGATTTAAATTATTAAGGGCTCAGTTTAACAAAGTAACAAATTTACTGCTATGGTACTGGGCTAATGAAATGTAAGAATATCAACTCAGTATTACTTTATATTTATATGGTCTGCTACCCCACCCCCCCCTCAAAAGTCACAGCTAGAAAGGCAACTTTTACCTTAATATGAGAAACTGACAAACGTACAGCCAAAGCAAACATAATTCCTGAGCAGCTTTGGGGCAGGGGTGTCTGAAAGCAGTGTTCAATAAACTCCTTTCCAAACAACATCTCAAACAGCTGCAACACTTGCAGTCCAATTTTTCTTTTTTATTTTATAACCTGAAGCAGGGATATTTTGATTTTACTTCAGATGGCTCGTGTGTGGGACAAGTGTGGCAAAAACAAAGGTAAAACATTATCTCCCAATATACACATGCACTGCTTGTTATGACAACAGGCAACACACATCATTGTTAGCACCGAATTATGACTTTTGTCTGTAGAAAACTCTTATGCTTTAGTATTCAGTGATAAAGTACTGCTGGCTTTGCTCACATCACTTGAATTAATATTTTATCAATATCATCTAAGCACTGCACTATGTTACACAAGGATGCTCTTTTACAAAGATTAATTTTAACAATGACAACCTTTACAGCATAAACAGTGAGCTAAACACAGTACAGTTGTGCAATTAACACTTACCATAAAAGTAGGTGTTCAAATTGATCACTGTTGCAGTAGTCTAAGCTATATGGGTTGCATCTTGCCCAAGATATGACAACTGTCCAGCTTCCAAAGCTTAAGGGCACCTTCCATGTGTCAAGTACTGAGCAGTGTGAGGATCGTAGTATGCAGCCAGTGGTTAGGGTACCAAACCTTCAGAGCTTTCTTGCTCCAGAGTAAGGAAGGGTTGAACCATGCAAGCTATGTATGTACTAGTTAGAAAAAAAGGAAAAGGTATCCACACCATGGCATAAAATAAAATATGGGGATGGAGGGAGGGATGTTCCTACTGCAACAGTGATCTATTCGAACATCTACCCTTTTGGTAAGTTTAATTACACAACTGCATTTAGTTCATTATTAGATCACAGTTGCAGTACATGGTTGGAATACCAGAGCTTAGAAATAAAGCCTACTGGCCGATAAATCCATCTCTATCATTAATCCTCTCTTTCCTCTGTCTGTCCTTCAAGACATACCTGAAACTGGCTCATCTTCATCTATCACACAAAAAAATCCTAAAAGTGCTATCAAAAGCAAAAAAAAAAAATACTACACTGATGTTTCCTGACAGTATCCCTGGATGCATCTTAAACAGCAAGAAGCATAACTTAGCCATCCCCCTGACAACACTGTTCAACCTCAGCCTCCATACAGGTTTTGTACCAAGCAAATGGAGAACAGCTACAGTCATTCACCTACATAAAGAAGGACCTTCCACAGACTCATGGAACTATTCAAGGACACCAGGAACCTCCAAATACTGGACTCATCTCAGTTTGGACTAGTCAAGGGCAGGGTCATACTTACTCAACTTGGTGAATGTTTTTGAAAAAGGTCACCAAAGCATTGGATGAAGTTAAAACTGTACTTGCTGCATACACTGACCTTGTCAAAACTTTTGACACAATCCCATATTCTGGCACAGTAGAAAAACTAAAACTGGGAAAAAATCCCCTAAGTCACTTGCTGGATAGCCAAATGGCTCACAGATGGGAAGCAGGAAGTCAAAATAGGGGAACTAAGGCAGCTTTGCAGTAGAGCGCTGTTTGCTCCCTCACTGGAAACCAACTTTCGGTCTCCCTTGCCTGCAGAGGATAGCCAAACAGCCGCAAATGACATGTCTGTCACTTGGTCCTTAGCAGTGCAGTCCCCCAGGATTCTGTGCTGGTACCTCTCCTATTTGGCATCTACCTCTCTGAAGAAAGAGCCTATACCAAAGGGGTCTGGCTGATTAAGTTTACAGATGACTGCAAGCTAGGAGCAGTTAATGAATCCCAAAATAACTTGGCCATCCTGCAGGAAAATTTGTCCCAAATAAATAACTGGTGCCAAAATCATAGACTGAAACTGCATGCCAAAAAATGCATTATCCTATCCTCTGGGAAGCCATCTACCTTGGGGAACTACCACAATGACAATACACCATTAAGAGTTGACCCATTTGTTCAGGATTTGAAGACTTAAGTAAGCAGTGACCTAACTTTCAACCGACATGTGCCCACTGTCATAAGACAGTTCTTCTATACCGAACAGCTTATACACAAGGGGATTGTGTCTAGACCCAGGGATGTCACTGCCTCCCTTTAGTCAGTCCTCATTAAGCCAATACAGTATAATGCCGCCTTTATCATGCATCTGTCCGGACATATGTAACAAATGGAATGCCCATAGAGCTATCCTACTAATAGGACACAAGGCCTAAACACTAAACAGTATGTCCTACATGGACTGACTCAAAGCCTTGTTACTATACTCAGTATCCTACAGACTGCCAAGAGGTGACCTGCATCTGGCAGACAAGACATATTCAGACCCAGTGCTAATGAAGTTACAGCACATCAGCGGTACAGGGATCTAAACCTCTTCTGAAACATCAAAAGACTGGCTTAGAGGGATAGGTACATCACAAGGAGGATATCACAGATATGGAACAGACTCTCCATCAATGTAAAACAAAGCTGATCCCTGTCCATATCCAACTGCAACTTGGATCTATGCATGGGAAACAGAAAATGTACCACCAGGACTACCCACTATAATGTGCAGAGACACCTCCTAAATGCTTTATTCCATGCATGTGCCCCCTTAAATTATATATGGTACAATCACAATTATTCTCACTAGGGGTAACATATAATTACTGATCGTGGGATGGGTAAGGCCAATCTAACACCAGATACGATAGGTTAACTCAACAGCTAAAAGGGAAATTGACTAGGCTTAAAATAGCTTGCAGGGCAGCTTGCTTAATATTTACCTATGTAAATATGAAAGGGGAGAGGAAGAAGGATCAGAGTCTTGGATACCCTGAAGAATAGTCCTAGTAAAGCCTGCTCTGTACCTAGAGAAAAAGTCTAATTTGTATTGCTTGATGAGAGTATGCACAAATAAGCAAGTTGCTGTCTCAAGCATATTTCTGGAATCCATACCTTTACAAAAAGCCACAGACATAGCCAAAACTTAAGTAGAATGGGTCTTGACCCTGCCTGGAAGTGTCTTACTACAAAAGCTAATACCCATTAGAGAAGTATTCAGAAATTGTCATTTTCAACACTGTCTTTTTCTCTTACTTTTATATAAGACAGTTAAATGGAATTCCTGAAGGTTTTTGCCCTGCAAATACAGTATCTGGGCCACCTGTCTTCTAGGTGGATGGATACATAAAATCTCTTTCAAGAACAGTTTCATGTGAGGCGGAGCAGAATTGGACAGATAAGAGATGGCAGAGAAATGAATATTGATAGAAAAGAAGGAAAGGTCAGTGGATAACTTACACAAATGCTCTAGAATCAGAGGAATCTGTGCATGATAAGGGTCCCTGGTTTCTTATTTTGGCATCAAGCAAAAAATATTTTCTACTAAGGGAAATATTGCTGCAGGCTGAGGAAAATCCAGCTGTAATAAGTCATATCTTTGCTGGGATTCTGGAATAATTTTGCTACCAATGAAACAATTCCATCATCCTGGAAATAGCATTGGAAAAAAGATAAGTCTTCAGGAAGAGAATCTAAAGAAAAACTTTCCTCGGAATCTGATTCTGCTTGCTGTGGAATAGGCACTTAAGAAACACAATCAAAATCTAATTCCTACCCCTCAGACTAAGAATCAGAATCTGAGAGAGTAAAATAGTTTTATTTTAAAATTCTGGGAAGGCTCAGAACTAAATGACTGAAAGGCTTGTAATAAGCTCTTCTTCACTGTCCACCGTATGTGAAACAGGAGATGAAAAATGCCCTTATGCTTTGTTTTCTTTTCTTGGGGGACCCCCCCCCCCCCGAAGACAGGTCCCTTCTCTTGGCATCAAGCTCCTTAAGGCAGCTTTGCAGTACAGCATCGTCTGCTCCCTCACTGGACACCAACTCTAAGTCTCCCTTGCCTGCAGAGGACAGCCAAACAGCCGCAAATTACATGTCTGTCACCTGGTCCTTAGCAGCAACATGATCGGGATCAAGAGAACTTGAGTAGTCTGGGTTACCTCATATGGCCAGACCAGAGTCACTGATCTGTGGTGGATGTGAAGAGGAAGGTGGCATGAAGACAGAAGACTCTCGCACAACTTTCCTCTGGTCCATGCCTAAAAGGGTCTGATAAGCAGCTAGTGAAGCCTTAAACAGTTGGCGGTACGACATGACTGAAAAAAATATTTATTGTTTTGAGGTAAATTTTATAATGTTATGCCCCAAAACATCTAGTCCTAGTCCCTAATTACAATTTTCGATAGAAAATTAAAATCTTTTCTCACAAAAATTATAAGGAATTTTCCCACAGGGAACCCCGACTAAGGTAAAACGTTTTAATGGCTAAAAACATCAACTCTAGCTGTCTGCAAGAATTTCTGACAGAGAAGTAAAGCTTTGCTTCAAAAAACTGGCACAGTGGAAGGTATTTCCCAATGGGGTACATGTTTGCCCAGCCTTGAAGAACCACTAGCCAACTATCAACCACTCAAGTGCTTGAGTGGAAGAGCTCACTTCAACAGCAAGACAGTAATGAAGGTTTACTGACCTACCAACTTTATACCACTCTCCTTAAGTTGTCCACCATTTAGAAGGTGTGGAAGGTGCCCTTAAGCTTTAGAAGTAGACCGGTTGTCATATCCTGGAGAGGATACAACCTGTCTTGTTCAGGACTACTGCAACAGTGATCTAATGCTGAACATCTGGCATTACAGACCAGACTACAAAACAGCCACTTATATGACAATAAATTTCTGCGGCAGCCAAACTTGGTCTTTTATTGTTAACCAGATACATCAGACAATGCACTCCAATTCACTTTTGTACTTTATTTTACCCACTGAATATCAACATATTTCAAACAGTGTGATGACATTTGTAGACAGAAAGGATATGATGTCAGCATGTAGCGGGTGGCTAGCCTTGATGCTTGAAAGCTGGCTCTCACTGATCTGTATACTGCTTTCCTCAAGCCAATCAGATGCTGACCTGGCTGTTGCCCCGTTTTATTGAATGGACATGCAGCACTGACCCTGTCAAGCAAACTTGAAGAGTAAAATATAATACAACTATACAGGCGTCCTAAAGCATTACTAAATATCAAACAGCACGGCTTATGATGCATTTCTTAGTACATACTTGGTTTACAAACAGCCCACAACTCTGATGAAAGAAAAAAATTGAACTGTGGCACAGAAACTAAAATCATGCAACTCCTGTTATACACTTCACAAACACTGCTCTTGTGTAGATTTCTAAGTAGTTTACTGCTCAAAAGACATGTGGTTTCAAACTATGTTACATTACAAGTTGAAGTAAAAACAAAAACATTATGGTTACTATTCTATTTAACAGAAAAATAAAATAAAAAATCCTAGTCTTTAAATGTAACTTCAGAAAAGAAACAATGTTTATGAAATCATTAAGGACATCAGCAACCATAACAACATATTACATGCACTTTTCAACTGTATTTCAACATTTCATGATTCTCAAACTGTTTTAGATAACAGACCTGTCAAGTGTGGCTGTGTGCCTCGACATAAAAAGTAACTTAACCACAAAAGCAAATTATTTCTCCTTATACATTTTCTAAAGTGCACTGCATTCAAAAACTTAACTCAAAATTGGACTTATAGGTTCATAGGTGTTTACTAGGCTAATGACCACAAAAGGCCTTTTTAAGCCTAGCCATGTATCCCAAATCTCTGATAAGTTCTGATACCCTTGATAAGTGTAAGCATATTACTCGGAGTGCTGCAAAACTGTCTTTCCTGGAGAAGGATAGTAAAAAAAGGAAACAGTGACAATTACTCACCATATTCACAAATATCAGACCAACTAATGCCCTCCAAGAAAGCAACCAGCTTTCCCATTAGCAGTCTCTCCAACATTCTCCCTGCACTAAGCTAGCAAGTCTGTAGTTCTTGGATTTTGCATACATCCATTTTGTGAAACAATACCACATTTGTTGTCAGCCAGTTCACAGGCACTTCTGGAATGGCTAGCGATATATCAAAGACATCAATAAAGGGATTTGTCAGCATACTGGCCAAAGTCCTGACGGCTCTGCAAGGCAGCACATCTGATCAGTGAGTTGACTCTCAAAAAGGGTAGATGGTTTCCTCTCCACTCCCTTCCTTTCTGTTTGGTGTCTGTCCCTGCCTTCCCCACTGTGCCCTGCCTCACTCCTAACATGGCTCCTCTCCTGGCATTCCGCTGCAAAGAACGAAGCCAAGCATTCAGTGTCTCTGAGCCCCACCCAAATTTTTTAAATATCCCTCCCATCTTTGCTCAGCCTGGCCAGATTTGTTCTTCTGATCCCCCTCCTTTCTGCTGTGTCTTTCTTACCCTTCTTGATCCCTTCTGTTGACCCTCTATCAATGTCCATCTTTGCTGCCCTACTGTTAAGTATTCTTGTACCATGCCCCCCAAACTCCTCACCCACTTCTTTCCATCTCTTGTTTATGCCTTATCTTTTAGCCTCAACTGCAAGCCTCATATTTCTCTGTACCCACATTTGTCTTTTCATTTCTTCCTCAAATCCTTGCCCAAAGCTTTGAGAACACCATCTGCACCTGCCTTAAAAGGTAGGAGGCAAACCAGTTAAGGACTGTGGAAAAAAAAAGGCCGCAGCAAGAATGCAGATGCTCCAGAAGGATATCAAGATCCTTGGTGTTACTCCATCACAAGCTGAAGATAACATACAATAGCTCATCTCTTGTCACAATGAGGTCATAGGATTTTCTAATGAGGGTATTTAAAGACAATGTTTGGGATAAAGGGCATGTGGCATATTTACAAGACCTTTAGTTTGATCTCTCAGAATATCTTCTGCAGTGTGGCTCCTAAAAGATGTGCAGCTGTGCGTTACTGGACGCTATCTTCCCTCTACTGTTTATAAACCTGTTTATAGTTCAATGGTTGGTTTGACCATTTGTCTGTCCTTTGAATATTTATTGGTAGCATGGTTTTCCTAATAACTTGGAATTTTTACTGATAACTAAAGCCCACAAGGGGAATAGCATTCAGTTACAGTGTAGCTGGAGTGAATGCCTATGCAATTTCTTTCATTCTTTTTTTTTTTCTGGATAACTTTTTCTTCCATCTCTCACTGCTGACTTAAGGTACCTCAATGCTTCCCTTTGCTACTCCAATGCCTTGACAGGCTCCCTGGTAAGTACCACACCAGCAAGGTCTTCCTACCAGGACAGCACCTGCACAAGGAGTCCCTAGCTGCACAGGCTCTGCCAGGTGCGGCCATACAGCAATTGGGAAGAGGTTTTTATCTTTAGCCTATTCCCAACCCCAATGCTGACAAGTGTATTATGATGTGGTGGGCAGATCATGAGGTGTAGCTTAAGGGTGTACTCACCCAGCTGCAGCAGCCATGTCTGTTTTGTTCCCTCACTCACCACAGCGTGGTGATCTTTCGATGAGCCCCAGTCTGCGCTGGATCATCTGTCAATCAAGAAACCCTTTCCTCCCCCTCCATGCACTTTCAAGCTATTATATTCAACTAGGACTGCTTGTTTGTGTGTTTCATTAAAGGATATTCTGTTTTTAACTCAGTCGTGGACTACCTACTATTTCCTATTTTATTATATTATAGCTTGATTTTTATTAGTGAACTAGGTGCATAACATAATTCAAGGAGTGAACTTCACACCCTCCACACTGCAAAGTTTCTTCTAGGTTTAGATACAGACACTTGCATGTGAATTTGGCAAAGAAAATTTTCCAGAAAAGTCATTCAGCATGGCATCATGGACAAGGAAAAGTGGGGTAGTAACAATACTGACTGCAACAGGGGCTCCAATAGTGATAGAGGAGAAGACAGACAACAACTGCAGATTTGTGTTAATAAAGGACTACTGGCATGGGGAATGGATTACAATGGCATATGTTTACATTCCACATAAAACTACTAAGGGGTTTAAGAGTATTCCGGGCAAGACAATTGGCTTGCAGGACAGAAAATTATCCAATGGTGGGGACTGGAACCTGATGTGCAATAGTGAATATGTACAAGGAGGCCTAGAAGGGAAAATGTAACAAGAGGGTTGTTTTCTAAAGTATACGAGAATACTTGGAATGGAAGATGTGAAATTACTATCAGGAACCCAAACAATTTGCATTTTCCGAGGTATAACTGGGCTAGATTGGACAGAAACTATTTCACAGCAGTGTGGATATTTAATTGACAGTTTTAAATAAACATCCAGTAACTATTTCAGTCTTTATCAGTGCACAAAGATGCAGGGCAATCAAGTGAAAATGAGACACTGGCGCTTTCCCACTTGCCTATTAGAGAGAGGATTTTAAGGAATGGGTAGTGAAAGTGATTTAAGAGTTGCTAGGGAATGTACAAATTTCTTCAGAATGAAGGGCTGAGAAGTAGGACAAAATGAAACTCAGATTTAAAAATTCTGTAGAAATTAAAGAGAAAATGATGTCGGAAGGAAGTAATTGGAATTATTTAGCGGGATTATCAAAGGTTAAAATATTGCTAATGAAGGTAAATCTTAAGGAACAAGAAAAGGAGGAGTTATTCACTGCGAAAGGTAACACACAAGAGTAAGTAGATAACATGCATGAGTTTAGAAATGTCACTGCTAAGCAAGTATTTTTGATAACCCCAGAACACAAAAAAACTATTAGCAAAAAATCAGCCAACAGAAAGCAGAAAGGAGTGTTGCCAATATAGGGAAATTTATGACTGCAAAAATAACCAGAGACCCTATAGAGATATTGAGAGAAAGATTTCAGAAATTCTATGAAAATCCATATAAAGCACAGGAAAGAAGACTCAAATGGAACTTTTACAGAAGACAAATATGACATGGTTATTGGAAGGTGAAGCTCAAGAATTAACATTTAAGATGGGAGAGGATGCCATAAAAATATCACAGGAAAGTCTCCAGGAACAGATAGTTTTCCTAAGTCATAAAGATCTGGAAGGTTTTATTTAACTGGATTGTAGCATCTTGGAAGAAAGTTGTTGTGGCTGAACTATTCAAAGAGGGCAAAGACTCAAAATCCAATTTCATATAAATCAGTTTCAATTCTGAACCTTGATTACAAATTATATGACCAACTAAGACAATGGCTAAGGTGTTGCCAAAACTGACAAACATGGATTAATGTGGTTTTCTGGAAGGGAGACAAACATTTAGCAAAATTAAATAAAGGATTATGATCCAAAGGGAAGCACAGTGCATGACAACCCTGTTACTGTTGGTTGGTCTTGACACAAAGAAGGCATTCATTAGAATTAGCTGGGATTTTCTGGGTAGGATAATAGCAACATCTGCATTTCCTCACAGAATAATGTGATCAATTAGGAAGAAATATGAAGAGTCTGAGGCAAAAATCAAGGTGGGTGGGTTAGGGGTTACTCTGGGTTTGAATAGAAGAATCAAGTCAGGGTGCCATCTTTCTCCTTTAATTTGCCTTATACTTGGAGCCACTGGAAAAGGAAATAAGGGACTCACAAAGTCAAATGTACAACTGGTATGGTAATCAAGAAAAAATAGCCTTGTTTTCAGATATTTTTTATTTGATAAATCCAGAAACTGATATTTCATTGTTGTGGAACATTCTGAAACAGTTTCAAGTTTTATCCTCATTTACTTTATACCCTTAACAAAAAGACTACAGCAGTGAACTGTGTTCCCACACATGAATTGGTTCAGCAATACCCATATTTATGGGAACAGGAGAGTATGAATTAAATAGAGGTTTGGATTAAAAAGTTTCTATTACGGCAGCTAAGGATACATGGGAAGATCTAAACAAAAGATAATTCAAATAGCCTACAATTGGAAACTCTTGCTAAATATGGACAGTAAAGTGAAAGCAGTGAGGAAGTTTAGTCATTTTAGTACTGCATTAAGGTCAGGTACATTTTTAACAACCAGAGGAAAAGCTATGGATCACAATTAAGAACTGAAGGAACTGGGAGACAAAGCAGGCAAGAGTCAATTGGGCTTAGTTGTTTCTCCCCACAGAGCAAGGTAGTTTAGGATCAACAAATTTTAAGGTTTTAGTCTACAGCCACAAAGTTAAGGTTCAAATACATAGCACTAGCAGAATACTAGAAATCAAAAGTGAAAGAAAATATGTTGAAATGGAAAGGTGGAGCACAAAATAAAGAAGATTTTATATGTGTGCACTTAAGGAGAAAACCAGCATATAGGGTATTATACGTACAAGGAAGAAGAAAAATATTTTAAAAACTAAGCCAACAAGGGAACTGAGAAAAGATATTTACTCATAAGGATGACTGTAAGCAGGGACACAGAAAATAAGCAAAATGGAACTGGAATTTGGCAAAAATTAGCAAAGGAATCAAGGTACCAGGACCAAATAACTAGGGGAGGAATTGTTAGAGTGGGATGAGGGCAAGCAGCTCTAGCTGAATTCATAGCTAAACCTAGAATAGAAGCGGATGTAAAACAGGGACAGTTAGGTGGGGCATACAAAATAATGCATGACAACTATAAGAACGGATCAGAAAAGGTTAGAAAAGACTGTGAAATGAGAATAGAAAGACAATATATAAAGAAACAATGGCAGGATATTTGTATGGCTCTCAAGTATGTAACGAAGTCTAGAAGGTTTAGGATTTTGCATGGAAGTGTTTGCATATATATTTTTATACCAGAAGTAAAGACTTTTTCTGCAAGTATATAGCAATTGGTTCAAGTGAAATGGCAGAGAAGGGTATCTGGGAACATGATTTTTGGGAATATAATCAAATTTAAAAAATTCCCTACATAGTATTTTGTCAGAAATGTTGGGAGTGCAAATTACTTAAGTAAAGGAAAATTCTTTTGAGCTGGGATACAGAAAGTGAATTATCTATACACAGTAAAGCCCTACTAAATTTAATGTTGTTAGTTGCCAAAAAAGGAATTTCTAGGAAATGTAAATCAAATGCAAAACCAGCTGTAACAGAATTGTTGAAAGTTGTTAAAGATATAAAAGAACTGGAGGTAGGATCTTTAGAAAAGGGAAGGAGTAAAGTAAACAGAAAATTAACAGAATCTGTGGGAACAATATGTGCAATATAATGTTCAGAAGGAGTGATATTTCCGGGAACATAGGACTAGTGCAGGACTGTTCTGTAAAATTTTACCCCAACAGTAGATTTCCCTTTCTTCACTGTTGCAATATTCTTCACATAAGGGATCTCCTGCCAAGGATAGCCGAACATCTGGGCAGTATACCAAAGTCTTCATCTCTTATAGGTGTCGTATGTCACACACATGCTCCCTGGGCAAAACGTATGGCATAAAGCTGAAGTACGGACGCAAACACTCAGAACTGATCATCAGATGAAACCCATGATGCTTAATGGGTGAAAGCGCTTAGTGGAATTGAATATTTGTATTAAAGGTGTTCGTGACCGAGTCAAGGTTACCTGGTTTCTTATTTTACAAGTCTTTAGCTCTGGCAAAGCCTGCTCTGACCCTGGAAATAACACTTAACTTGTACTGTTTGGTGAAAGCATGGCCAGAGGACCAAGCAGCAGCCTCAGGGATAGACCTGGTATCCAGATTGTTGAAAAAAGCATAAGAGGAGGGATCTGCCCTAGTAGAATATGCCTATACAGTTGAGAAAAGCCATCTGCAATGAAAGAATCACTAAATGAAATGACATTAGAAATCCAGGAGGAGATGGATTGCTCAGAAACATCCAAACCCAAAGTCCTTGGATAAAAACAAAAAAAGCTGCTCAGATTTGTGGATAAGTTTAGTTTTGTTTAAACATCTAAGCTGTCTATGCAAATCTAAGGTGTAAAGAACCTTCTCACTGGCAGGCTGCGGAGAATGAAAAAGGGAAGGAAGAGGAATAGACTGATTAAGGGACAACTCACTGACCACCCTGGCCAAGAAAGAAGGATTAGTATGAAGAGACACCCTGCCTCTATGAAAAACTAAACAAGGAGGAATAGCTATGACAGCCTGAAGGTCAGACACTCTCTTGGCTGAAGTAAAAGCCAAAGGAAGAACAGTCTTCCAAGTATAATGTTGCAAGGATGCTGAAGAAACAAGCTCAAAAGTAGCCCAAGCCAATTTTTCAAGTACAAAACTGAGGTCCCAAGAAGGCGGAATAGGTTTCCTGGGAGGTCCAATATGAAGGATGCCTTTAAAGAATTGCTTTACCACAAACCTAGATGCCAAAGGAGGATTCAAGGGTAGACCAGCAGAAATAGCTGACAGGTGAGACTTCACTGAAGAATATGCCAACCTAACTTTAACCAGATCATAGAAATAAGAGAGTACCAAAGGAGCCTCCACTAACAGAGGATCCTAAAGGTGAGAGAGGCACCAGACAAAGTCTTTTCCATTTGGATATATACGATTTCTTGATAGTGGGTTTCCTGGCCTCTTTCAGAATTAAAAGCACCTCCTCAAAAAACAGGTGCCTAAAAGGGATCAAAACCTTATCACCCACATCATCAGTTGAAGACTGGACAAGTGAGGATGTACAAGAGATCCCTTGTCTTATGGGAGCAGATCCACCCATTGAGGCAACGGGTGGTGATTGTCCCTTGTCAGGTGAGAAAGAAGGTGAAACTAATGATGTCTGGGCCAAAAGGGAGTCACCATCACGATTCTGGGACAGTCTTACCTGATCTTGTTCAGAACTCATGGTAACAGAGAAAGGAGGGGAAAGGCATACAGAAACATCCACTTCCAAGGAAAACAGGGCATCCACTTTCCAAGCCAGAGGATTTGGGAATCTGGATCAGAATAGAAGAAAGTTGGTTCAGAGGGAGGCAAAAGATCTACCGGTGGAATACCCATGGATGGACAATTTCCAGGAACACACCTCTATGAAGCATCCATCCCTAAGCTTATGAGCCAGACATGCTCAAGGAGTCTACCACTAGATTGTGCTCTGAGGGAATGTAAACTGCCAGAAGAGTCACTTAATGCTAGACAGCTAGATCCCAGACTAGAAGAGCTGGTTTACAAAGAAGATAGGACTTTATGCCCCCCTTCTTGCTGACATACCACATCATTGTGTTAGTCTGTGAAAACTTTGAGGGCCCAGGATGAAAGACGGAGTGAAGGGCTTGCAAAGACAGCATCTCCTATATGCTGACTTGGTCGGACCTCTGATGAAGAGGCCAAAGACCCTGAGCCATTAGGGGGCAACAGGAAGCACCCCACCCCCTGTCTAGGGTATCTGTAAAGCGCTCCTGAGTGGGAACTGGAGCTTGAAAAGGAAACCTCGGGCTGATACACAGTTGATGAATCCACCACTGAAGTTCAAGTTTGAGACAGGAAAGAAAAGCTACCGGGAACTCCAAGGGATGGCAATATTGAAGCCACATCGATTTGAGGTACCACTGAAGTTTCCTCATATGGAACCTGGTGAGAGGGAGCATGGGAATGGTGGAAGCCATAAACAATAGTAACCTGAGAAACTGCCTGGCTGTCAGAGATGCCAGAGGAAGAAGGGACTGGAGAAAGGTTAACAGAGGCAGAGCCTTCGGTGTAGGCAGAGATGCCAACATGGGAACTGCCTGAAGGCTGCAGCCAAGGAAAATATGATCCTGGGAAGGCCCAGAACAGATTTCTGGAGGTTTATGGTGAACCACAGACTGTGTAATAGGCAAGTAGTAAACCTGAGACCTTGAAGCAGACTGCTGGGGGAAGGAGCCTGAACAAGCAGATCATCTAAATACGGGAAAAATCTAAACACCTTGAATCCTGCAAAAAGCAATAACAGGAGTGAGACATTTAGTGAATACCTTTGGGGCAGTAAAAAGCCCAAAGGCAAAGATGAGAACTGAAAATGCAAGGAAGAGTCAGAGAAATGTCAACATTTCCTAAAAAAAGGATGGATGGGGACATGAAGTTATGTGTTCTTGAGATCCAGAAAGAGAAAGACCTGTGGAAGAACAAGGAATAATGTCTGAAGGGATAATCTCCAAAAGGAATGAAGGAAGTTTGAGAAAGATTTCAGCAGAGAAAGATCCATAATTGGTCTGCATGTACCCTCCTTTCATGAGACCAAAAACATTCTGGAAAAAATAACCCTCTCTACCTGCATGGCCTCAGCCAAAGGATAATGAAGAACCTCTGGGAGATGACAGGCTACATAATACCTGAAAAGGGAGGAAATAATTTTCAAACTATGAAATATCCCTGATGGATAATAGGCAGAGCCCAAGAATCTGAAGTGATCAGGTACTAATTTGGAAGAGACAGGGAAAGACAAAGGAACAAGGAAGCCCGGATGAGGGAAGGAGGAAGCAAACCATCAAAGAGAACCAGGACTGTCCTTGGCTTCTGGAGGCAGGAGTCTGAGTAGCCTTATCAGGAGGAGGCACATGCCTAGAACCCTTCTTCCCCTTGAGAGGAGGGAAAGATTGCCTATGAACAAAGGTAGACTTGGATAGATAATTCCTCTGACATGTAGGAATGGGAGAAACATGAATATGTTTCAGTTCGTGCAAGGCTTTGCCTTGGTCTTGGACAGACTTGAAAAGGTCAGCAGCAACAGATCCAAAAAGACTTTTGCGACTGAAAGTAGAATCCAAAAGTTTGGCCTTAACGTCATCAAGCAAAGCCTGAGGACGAAGCCAAAAACAATGCTTTATAACTGAACCAAAGCAGCAGCTGTGAAAGAGGTATCAGCTGCATATATGCTGTATTTGATGCAATGGTGGGCAACATGTGAAGTGGAACCCAGCAGGGAAAGGGTCGGAGTCTTCTCCTCAGTGTCATGGAGGTCAGAAACCACTTTAGAAACCTAAGAAGAGAGCTAAAACATACCAAGGTATGATTCTGGTAGTTAATGGCACTAAATGACAAGGGGGCAGCAGTGTAAACTTTCCTGCCCAACCTTTCCATGGCCTTACTATACTTATCAGAGGGCAACAAGTTGGTGGAGGGCAACAATTTGGATGGTTAGTCAGAAGAGACTGACACTACAGAAGGGTCAGCAGATGGGCATGTATAAAGAATTTTGCACTCCTCAGGCATTTTGCAGAACCTACCTGGCTTCTTACAGGAGCAGGAGGTTGAGAGTCGGGTGGTACAGAAGCTGCTGAAAAGGTATCCAAAAGGGCAGCCAGAACAGGAGGAAGAGTAAATGGTTTGGGAGATTCCATCTATATGAGCTCATTATACCTTTCTGAACAACAGAGACTAGAGAACCATCCCATTTAAAACAATCCATCATACAGGCAATGGTATCCCCAAAGGAAAGCTCTTCCACAAAGGGGAGTTTGGACTTAAAAAAAATCCTCCTCCTCTGCACCATAGTACAAGAAGAAAGGCATATGGGAAGAATAAGCCAGGGATTCCTTCCCTGAGCCCAGATCCTCAGACGAATCCAATTTCCTAGGCCTCTTGGTGGAGAAGAACAGAGACCCCCTGAGGTGGCTTCAACGCCAGCAAAGCATTAAATAAACTCCAAGTGAAATCTTGCCATTCTGACCTCGGGGATCCTTCACAACAGGGGAAGCATGCTTTGTTTCTTCTTCTGCTGGATGTCCACTCAAAACACCCTCTGAAGGTCAGACCCCTGATGTGATTCTGTAATAGTCACAAGAACCCTTACTATAATCGTTGGAATCCTCCTAGGTCCTTCTAGTATAATCAGCAGAGGTTCCCCCTCGATGTCAGGCACAGACATTTGAAAAGCCTTCAAGGAAGTGCAAGAAGCTGGATCCATGCCGGCCTCCAACGGGGTCACGGCACAAGAATCTGAGGGAAGCACTGGATCATCCTCTGGGCTTTCACCAGCCATGGGAAAAATGTTCAGGGAAGGATGGACAGCAGCCAGATAAGGCCTAATTTTTTAGGCCGCCTTCTTGGTAGATGGCTGGCCTACAGGACGGGGGATCCTGCCGCAGCACCCTCAGCCATCAACTTAAGAAATCGGTTCTCCAGGTATATGGACAAAGAGAAGAGGTGACTACGTAAAGTCTTGGGCACAAACGTCTGGCAGATAGTGCACAATGTATGATCGTGGGCAGCATCCAAAGAAAAAAGACACAGACTGTGATGGTCTTTATGAAGACTCCACTTCCCACATTGACATTTTCCCTTTCTGGATTACAAGAATGCAACATGATTAAGATGAAAAAGAAGATAAGAAATACCAATGGGGCAATTATCTGAAAACAAAGCTTGGTAACCAGCACAGCAAAAGGGCACTCAGACTGACATTCGATAATGGCATTCGGGCTGGTAGCAAAACATTTCTGAGTTTTTGCATCTGTACATCACCTTTATGTCCTACATTTTGCACAGGGAGCGTAAGTATGATTTACAGTGCCTATTAAGAGCTGAAGGCTTTGGTATACGGGCTGTAGGTTGGACTATCCTTGGCATGAGATTCCTTAGGTGAAGAACACTACAACAGTGATATGGAAGGACATCTATAAAGACAAGAATCATATTTGTATAATGCGTATATTGGAAAAAAGTGTTGTAATGCTTTGTTTCCTATTTACTTGAATGTGTACTCCTGTCAACATGCAACGAGTGAGGAGAAAATGGTTTGTTTTCTCTTCTATAATCTGAATGTATACTTCTGTCACTATGTAACGTGTGACATTAATAAAGATATTTAAAACAAAAAACAAGCAAAAAACAAAAAGAGCAAGCCATGCCATATCTCCTTATGTTAGCAGGGAAGTTCACAATGCAAAGAAAGAGGACTAGGACGATCCACAAAAATGATGACGATTTTAGACAAAACTATGGAACAAATTTGTATAAGAAAAATCACTTTAGGTAACTTCAACTATATTATGGGAACTTCAAAACAAACAGGAGAACTGAGCCAATATAAAAAACAAGTTCCACTTTAATTCTATATATATATATATATGTCTTGTAGTTTTAAGTACATTATGCAGTCTGAAGAAGTCAAGGGGTGACAAAAGCACTTACTGTTTGATGTACCACTGTTTGAAGTGAAGAATTAAAGTGGAACTTGTTTTTATATTGGTTCAGTTCTTTGGTTTGTTTTGAAGTTTATCGTTTTTTTATACAAATATAATTATTTGAGTTATATTAATGGAACCTATGAGTTCTGTCTAATTCAAACGTAATTAGAGCCAGTGCTGTGATATAGAGGTATAAAACCCTAACTGCAGTCCAGGTGAGTCAGGTTCAATTAGTGGCTCAGGTATCGGAGACACTGGCAGACAGGGATGAGCATGCACATCCAGGGTGAAAACATTCGAAGATACTCCCTAAGGGGAGAGGTGATCCACAGAGGGGAGTAGCCCTCAGACACTGTTGATGAATGCAAAGGTTGGGGGGACAAGGGTGGGTCATAATACAGCCACCACCCCTGCCAAGCAGCAGAAGCAGTTGCTGCCCCCCCCCCCCAAACTGCCCTTAAGATCCTAGCACGCACCAGCTCACGCAGAGAAGTCCATGGAAGGAAGAGGAGCAGGTAGACCTACAGATGTTTGGGGGCACTGGGAAGGCCAAAATAGTGAGGGGGAAAAACACTTGTAACGAGGAATCCTGAATCTGGAAGTGCAACTTTTTTATTTAATCTTGGCTCCTATTTGATAATGAATTAATGGGACTACCGACTTCTAACTAAAACATAACTCCGAATTTGGAAGTGCATTTTTTTTTTTAATCATGGCTCCTGTGTGTTTTATACAAGTTTTTTCCTATGCATTTCAGCTTTCTTGCAGCCTATATCCTGTCATCTCTGAGTCATCCATTTTAAGAGGCAGACTTGTTACAAAAAAAAAAAAATGGAGTTTAAACATTTGCAAATATGTATATACAGTGGGTATAAAAAGTGCGCACACCCCTGTTAAAATGCCAGATTTTTGTTATATAAAAAAATGAGACCTATAACCTATACAATTCAATTGAAAAACAAATCTGTTAAGGGGAAAAAATATCAAAAATAAAAAATGCACAGTAAGCTGGATGCATAAGTGTGCACACCCTTAAACTAATACTTTGTTGAAGCACCTTTTGAATTAATTACAGCATTCAGTCTTCTTGGGTAGGTAGGGTTCTTATTTTTGAGAGGTCTACCACAGAGCTGCCTTTTTAGGTTCAATGCATTTCTAAAAGAAAAATTAGGGCAGTCTCCTATAAGAGCTCTAGTTTTCCCATCTGATGTCAAAAACCTCCAATTCTTATGACTTATATTACATATTGGATACACATCACTGGTATATTTAATACCAAAACCAAGTTTATCTTGACCAAAATTCCTTTGACTACAGGTCTCTAGTATTTCCATTACGGGAAGAAAAATAGGGTTTATATTTATCAGTATTGTCTACTTTCCTGCACCATTTTTCTATGCATCTCCACCATGCTTTTACCATAACCCTTTTGTAAGAAACAGTCATGTTGTCCATCGCATCCAAAAACCTCGGTTCTTGTATGCATTAATCCAGCGATACCTTCTAATGTAAGTGAAGTCCTATTAGATCTTTCTTTGCACGCAATGTAGCCCTGAAGTTACTGTTTGGTGCTAAAGACGTGTCAGCTACTAATGAAACTGAGATTAAGAAACCTAGTACTTCCGCTCTGTGGTAGACCTCTCAAAAATAAGAATAGAGGTATTTCTAAAAAAGAGGCTAGGTACCTTTCCCTGTAGGAACTGCTGCATTTGTAAGTATATTTCTAAAGAGCAGATTTTTAAACATCCTAGGTTCGATTATAGTTTTTCTCTTACTATTTATACTGATTGGAGGCCAAGGAATGTTGTTTACTTAGCTACCTGCAATCAATGCCAAAGTTTTTACGTAGGCAAAACTAACAAGATGCTTAAAGATAGAGTAATGAGACATCTATACGATAAAAGAATGAATGACGTAAAATAATGCTTTTGCTAAGCACATCATGGAATATGGGAGACACCCCTTTTCTTTTAGGGTTCTACAGTGTATTTTCGAAAATGACAGGGGTGGGGATATAGTAAATTACACTGAAAAAAGGAGAACTTTCATGGATTTTGAAATTGCAGGCATGCTGTTATCCAGGTCTGAATGGTCTGTCACTAAAACAAGCCCTTTGAGAGCGTGATTTGCAATATTAATTGCTTTTTAAGTATTTAACTAGCAGGGTGTTTTGATTGGATGCTGTATTAAAATATTTGTTTATCTGCATGTTATAATATGAGATGAGTTCTTTGTTAGATCTGATGAAGCATTTGTTGGGAAATGTGAAAGTGCTAATCTTCTATTCCTTTTATTAAAATGTTATGCTCCTTACAATAGCGGTGTTACTGCTATTTCTATTTGTTTTGTACAATTGTTCCAAGCTGGTAGCTTTTTTTTTTTTTTTTTTCTCACACTGTGTGTAAACTACTTTGGTAATGGGTGATTTCATCCAGATTTTTGAATGGTTAAGAGTTTTCCTGGCTTCAAATGTAAATTCATAATTAGGTGTGTACCAACTGCAATGAAGGAGGATTAGGTACTACTGCTTTGCAGCTCCAGTGGATGTATGAATGAATATGGGATACAACAGAGACCTCGTTTCTGATAAAGGAACCACAAAGGAAAAGAATAGTAGCAGCAAAAACCACCACAGAGGTTCCAAACATGGCAAATACGATCTTTGCTTTGTTTTGTTGATTCTTTTATTCTAAAAAGTACAAACAGGTAAGCGCTTTCACGGATAACAAACTCCACTTCAGACCATGTTAAACACAATGTAACATAACTATTTAAATGTTACAGCAGCCAATCAAGTACAAGTCTAACAGGAAGGGAAAGGTCAGTGCATTTAAAATGCATACTGCAGTGCAAAATAGACTTGCTTAGTGCTGACAGTTGAAAGCAGCTCACATTCACAATGTTAAGCACTATCAAACTACTGCAGCCTTAAAAATACAATACATATACATACATAAAAACAGATTACTATACAAATAAGTAACAGCATTTATTAAAGCAGCAACTCATAATAAAATGTCTAAACAATCCTGCTGATTCCTTGCTATATCAGCATAGACAATAATAAAAATCAAAGCAATCGATCTATTGAAAGTCTCAAGACAGAAGTAGTTGAACTAGTATGGCTATTTCATGGTATTAGCAAAAACTGCCTGATACTAAATGTATAGTTAACAAAAATAAGAATAGAATGGTGTGTAAACTGTGTGACATGCATATACTATCAAATGCATAATTGAGAGATATAGATATAGTCATGGAACATCAAGAAAAAAGATTGATGTTATCATATTAACAAGCAAGGGCTAACAATGTTTCAGAGCTCTTGCTTTAAGGAAAGGTTTTACTGATACCTTGCTGTTCAAACCCGGGGGTTTGTCAGCTTGTAGCTGAAGAATCCATTTCTGTTCTACGGATTCAGTCTTGTTTAATAGATCACCACCTCGAATATTAGCATGCACTAACTATAAAGCAAAGAACTTGAACTTATGACTGGGGCCTGTTTCATTAACATGCATAGCTAAAGCACTGGATACTTTCACATTTCTAATGTCTCTCAAATGTTCAAGGATCCTATCATTGAAAGCCCTGTTTGTCTTACCTACATAGTAGGAAAAACAATTAAGTATACCAGATTCTTGGTCTGACAATCCACATAAAAACTAGTGTCAATACTGAAACCAAGTTGGGGGTGAAGGAAATGACCCCCAGTATGTATGCATATACAAGCTATACACCTTCTACAGGTGTAGGTACCCTTTCTGTCAGATTGGGCATAGCTAGGAGGATTCAATGGTCTATAACAAAGTTGATTTTTGAGAGATTTGTTGTTCCTAAATGTAAAATCAGGCTAATTTCCAATCACTCCTTGTAGTTCAGGTATATTTAGAGGAATATCCCAGTTGGCACTGATAGTATCACATACCATGCTGATGTTGCTAGCAGAGGTCAAAGGCATCCTAAGCTTATTGCCAACATTCATAGGGGTTCGACTCTGATCAACAATTTGTTCAGGAGTCTGTGCAGAGGTAGAACTGTGATTCATACTAAAATATGGTTTACATCTGCCTTCTCTCTCATTCCAGGCTTCAAGTATTTGTGTTTCAATGACTTATCTCCTGTATCCTCTGTTTATAAATTCTTCCTCGAGTAGGATAAGTGCCTTTTCTAACTGTGCATCCTCATTGTGTAGACGCATGATACGGAAAATTTGCCCCCGAAGTACATTTAGTTTGGTATGATTAGGATGCATGCTATTATTGTGCAGAATGTTATTTCTTCTGACACTTTTCTTATAAACACTCGTGGACATGGAATATAGGGCATCCCTACTGATCTGTACATCTAAGAACTCTACAAGAGTAGAGGAATATTTATAGGTAAATTTCACTCCATTTATATACTGAAAGAATTCCAGCAAGGATTCTTCAGGGCCCTGCCACAGCAAAAAAATATCGTCCACAAAGCGTGTACACCATCTAATCAAAGTGCCAAACCTGTCATTGGATAGAATGTACTGATTTGCCCAATTAACCGTTAGGTTGGTGTAGCTATTTGCACAAGCTGTGCCCATAGCAGCGCCAACTTTTGCAAATAGAAGACGTCTTTGAAAACAAAAGCATTGTTCTCCAAGATAATTTCTAAGAGGGTACAGAAAAGATGAACTTTGTCAGTGGATGTATTATGTGTGAGTAGTACATGTCTAACATTCTCTATCCCCCAATCATTCAGTATGACGGTAAAAAGAGAGGCGATTTCTAAGGTAACAAGCACGGTCCTGCAATAACATCAACATAATTACTAAGCTGAGACAAAAAATCTTTCATATCTCATAATACGGTCTTGCATTTGTCTAAAACCACATGTAAATTATTTTCTACAAAGATTGACAGAGGTTCAGTAATCCAGCCTCCACTGGATACTATAGGTCTCATTGGTGGTTTTGATAAACTTTTATGTATTTTAGGGAGGCCATATAATATGAGGATAGAGGGATTTTCCACCTTAAAATAATCAAACAATGGTTCTGAAATTAAACCGGTCAATGGAAGGTCAAAAATCAAAAATTCCACGTTTTCAATGAATCCTTTCAGTACCACTGCTGACAAAGAAATATATATGTAAGTCTCTCCAAATAATTCCATCATAGCAGACAGATACATATCCTTATCCAACACAACTATGCCTCCCCCTTTGTCGGTTGGTCTTAACTCAATGCTCTTATTTTTTTTTAACACAAATAGGGCCTGCCTTTCAAGATATGTCATACTGAAAAAACAATCATTCTCTGTTCGCCAGTAAATTTCTGTCTTAACTGCTTTTCACATACGTCTATAAACAACTCTATGTTAGGATTAGTAGGAGGTACAAACCTGCTTGGTTTTTTAAAAATATTTTCATTCCCTGTATTGTTTTTAAATATAGTTTTAAGGGTAAGGGTTCTACCAAACATCTTAAGGTCACATAAAACATCAGTCAAGACAGCTCTTTGGGCTGGAACAAATGTTAGCCCTTTGTTTAAAACAGAGATCTGTGTTCTAGTCAGCTTAGCAGATGAAATATTAATCACAAGATCTGCTTCATTCTCTTTCCATTTCTCGATGCATCTTCTTTGCTCTGGAGGCGCCAAATCCTGGGATTCGTGTACCGATTCCTGGATCTGCCTCGTATCTGTAGTGGATCCTTCAATAAAAAAGGTGCTTCAGCTGCAATAGATACAACTGAAACTCTCATATTCCTCAGAGAATTGTTCTGAGGTGTAAGTGCCTGTTTCTGTCTAACAGGAGCTTCATTGTCTCTGTAGGGGCAGCTACAATAGTATCTGTATTATTCACTACAATGATTGTAGTACTGCTATTATTATGCTGTTACTTATTTGTATAATAATCTGTTTTTATGTATGTATATGTATTGTGTTTTTAAGGCTGCAATAGTTTAATAATGTTTAACATTGTGGATGTGAGCTGCTTTCAACTGTCAGCACTAAGCAAGTCTATTTTGCACTACAGTATGCATTTTAAATGCACTGACCTTTCCCTTCCTTTTAGACTTGTACTTGATTGGCTGCTGTAACATTTAAACAGTTATCTGTTACATTGTGTTTAACATGGTCTGATGAAGCGGAGTTTGTTATCCATGAAAGCGCTTACCTGTTTGTACTTTTTAGAATAAAAGAATCAGCAAAACAAAGCAAAGATCGTATTTGCCGTGTTTAGAACCTCTGTGGTTCAGACATCAAACTTGATACACTCCCTGTAGCAATGGGACTGTGAGATGGCTGTTGAGAGTGCGCAGGTCCTGAGACAATTGCGCGAGCAGGCTCAGGCATCTGCCCACTTCCTATGACATGTTGTGAAGATGAATGAATTACTGGTCTCTCTCTGGACCAAGAGAAAATATTGCCGTTTGCATAGTCGGATTTATCCCTTTGAATCTTCTCGGCTCTGACATTTGCAAGTCTCTTTGTCATATGCAGAGATATTCTCAAAAAGAACATCCAACTTGTCACCAATAATATCCACAGAATGTGCATCAAAAATGTTATTCTGCATTGCTTCTCTCTGCTTATGTAGCTCCGCCTCTTCAGGCCTGAAAAAGTCTATCAACAGCTGCATATATCTTGCGCTGCATTCTAAGTTGAGCAGTTGCCAACGCCTTTATAGTTCAGGGTAGGTTGTGCCATACAAAGGCATTGTTAAAACCCTGAGTCCTCTTGGTGCTATTTGTAGATTTAGTGAAGCTTCCACATGAAAGCGTTGCCACTGCAAACGCTTGTATTTGTACATGGCATTCTCCAAAGAGCGATAATCTCTAACAAATGTCTCTGACCTATTCAGGTCTGGGATAGCACTCGTAGATGGTATAGTCACTGTTCCATTCAACAGTGGATTATTTTGTTCTTGCAAACAAAGTTGCTGCTTTAATAAATGCTGTTACTTATTTGTATAATAATCTGTTTTTATGTATGTATATGTATATGTATTGTGTTTTTAAGGCTGCAATAGTTTAATAATGTTTAACATTGTGGATGTGAGCTGCTTTCAACTGTCAGCACTAAGCAAGTCTATTTTGCACTACAGTATGCATTTTAAATGCACTGACCTTTCCCTTCCTTTTAGACTTGTACTTGATTGGCTGTTGCAACATTTAAACAGTTATCTGTTACATTGTGTTTAACATGGTCTGATGAAGCGAAGTTTGTTATCCATGAAAGCGCTTACCTGTTTGTACTTTCTAGAATAAAAGAATCAGCAAAACAAAGCAAAGATCGTATTTGCCGTGTTTAGAACCTCTGTGGTTGTTTTTGCTGATGTATGAATGAAGACTATTTTGCACGCAAAACAATTGTCAAGATTCATGTATAGAATGGGTACATTTTAATACTAATATTGATATCCTGCTCTAAAAATAAAGCAAGCATCATCTTGTCAATTCAACAGGAAAGGTATTGAAGGAACACAGTAATTCTTAGGTTTAAGTTATAAATACTCACTCCCAAATTTGTAGAACTGGAAAAGAAGATAAGAAAGAACATTTGTGTGACAGCAGTCCCCAAAAAGATAGGAAGAACATGTACAGGAGTATGTAGTTTATATGTAATGCAAGCTTGTGGAATGGTCTGGTTGCCTAGCAGACTTTACGACTCTGGAGACAGCCTACTAGGCACTTTCACAGACATTAGATCTACAGTTGGACAATCCTGTAATACTTGGGTGAGCTCACCCAGCTCTGCTAGCATACAGAGATAAAGCCCTGAAAAACGACTGAGGTGATCAAAGCTTGAGTACTGGCAAAGGCACCTGTTGGAGCTGGCAGGCAGAAAGAGGTGAGTGATGGAGCACTGTGGCTCACTTCTTTTTGGCGGAGGGTGTGAAGGTGCATGTAAGGGGGAGTCCCTGAGAATGCAGACCACAAGGAAATGTTGGCTTCTTGGATGCAGGGGTGTCTTGAGGAATATCTCATTTGTTGGAATTGTGGCAGGCCTCATGGATGCCCACGACATACTGAAACCTACCCATGTTGTTGAGCAAGCATCATGGAGTTAGGGCCTAAAAAAAATAAAATATATACACAATAAATGATGGTTCCTCTCTGGTGCTCATAGCAGCTGGCAGGGCAAGATGGGAGTGAGCGACTGTCAACCTGCTTATTCGGTGGTGATGGGGGTGTTGATGGTGACCGGCTCTGACTTGCCACATGGGTGACACCTAGAGGAAGTACTATTTGTTACACCCTGTGAAGTTCAGGCCTAGTGAGTACATGTTACCATATAGCATTCATATAAGAAGCTGAAAGGAATTCAGCCTGTGGAGGTATGCTTCACATTGGAAGGCAGTTAGAGCGCAACTTGCAAGAGTCAAGGTGGGGGGGGGGTGCTCCACTGGTGGAGAGAGTAGGCTGCCTCTCTCCCCAAAACCAAGCGCTCACTGCAAGAAAATGGTCTGATAAGGATTCCTCAGCAGGAATGGATGGGCCACAAGGCTCTTACCTAACTTGGTGCTGTCCATCCTCCACCTCCACTTAATGAATGGGCTGAGTGAAGTTAGAGCAGCCATCTGGCAGATCCTGTGAGGATGTCAGACATTAACAAGTAATATTTTGGCGAGTGAGATTCTAGTCTTATTAGGTCAAGGAGCAGCATGCGTTACAATTGTGATAGCCTGGTAAGGTTTGCTACGTACAGCAAAAGAAAGCGTTCATTTAATAATGATTTCTCGGATCAAAGAATTAAACAGGTCAGCATACTTCTGTGTATGCATATAGATTGAAATTACAATAGTTTAAATTAATGATTTCAACTATTCTCAAGGTTTCCTTCTGAAGTGGTCTGCTTTGCTGATGGTGCATTTGTAATGGATACGGTCTCTTAGTATTCACTGTTAAAGCAGAACAATGTGGTTAATTTTTCATTAGAACGAGTTAAAAGATGATAGGTTGCATTACTTTCAGTATTACATAGATGCCAATGCACTGCAATTTTACACTCCACATGGCTGATTTTATAAGGACAGAGTGAACTACTGCTGCTGTGCTTTAGTTCTTGGGATTCATGGTTTCTTTCATTACTAAAAATGTTACCTTGCAACATTGCTTAATAATGTTCTCAAAATACTGCAACCCTTTATAGGTAAAAGGATTACTGCATCTCACTGAATATATTTTTCAGTGACTTGCATATCTTGCCTGCAAGTTTGATCTTGCACCTTGTAAGAATTCAAGTTAAATTTTGATTGTGACAACACGTACAAGGCCATCTTTAATGCTGATGTTTTCAGAGTGTTGGTTAGTTGCGATTTTTTTTTGATAGTTTTCATAACTACATCATAAAATTTACATAGGGCATAGTAGATATAAGATTCTTCTTTCTGGATGTTTGAATTACGGGTTGCAGGGTATGTTGAAAAATGGCATCCTTTATATCACATGTAAGCTCCTTGCCACAGTGAGCTGCAGTCTAATTAGCCAGACGGACACACTAATGGGAAAGTCTTGAACAGATGCTAACTTAGATGATCTGTGGCATCTGATGACACTTTTCTATCCTGCTTTAGTTCTTTTTGTAGTTTTAAGCCCACTGGACTTTGTCTCACTAAAGATTCTCCATCTGGGCTGAGTGAACTGAAGGGTTCTCAGCTTTCAGGGATAGAGCCTATGTCCCATATAACATGTCATTTGGCCTTAGAAATGTGCATCTTTACAGCCTGGAAAGGCACCAAGTCCATTGGGCTCTGGACAGAGCTGATCTGCTGGGCCTTCCAACTATGACTGGTGGTCTTTACGGGGGAGGAGGGTTCTAACAAAAAACTAGGATAGACTTTTTATAAGGACAAATGTGCTTCTGGACATTCATTAAATATACCAAAGACAGAGTGGGATCAATATCGATGATTTAAACAAAAGCAAATTAAATGCAGTGGTATTTTTGTAAGAATCTGAGTCTATAACATACATATATAAAAAATGAAGAGAGAGGTTCCTTGTCAGGGTTAAATCAGACCTGGGGTTGGGATGTTCTTTTAGTGTCAGGCTTATCCATGGCAAGAAAAAGGAGTTGCTAAGATGTCAGTGGACCAGCACTATACTGTCATCCATAGCTTGTCAACAGTCTGAGTGGCTTGGTGAACACTGGATTTCTATGTAGTTTAACGAAGATTAATAAATTAAAATATCCCCCAAAGAGGAAATATTACTGCAGGCGGTACCATTTCTGAGTGGGATTGATTTTTTTTTAAGTGGCACAGATTAATGAGTGAATTTCTTCAAAAAACGACTCGTCTACCTAGGTTTCCATTTTATTTTCTCTCTAAATGTCTGCATTTGACAAATATATGCATATACCTTCATTTTGTGTTGCATTCTCCCCCTAAACTTCTTTTGAAACAAAAAGGTCTAAAACCCTTTTATGTCACCACCTGCAGGTAACTTAATAGTGACTTTGGCCCAAAAGTATTTAGGTTGTAGGAAAATTTCAAAATAAAACAGATACTCAAAATGAAAACCTTTAAATGTGATACAACTCCCTCAATAACATTTTCTGATCTCTTTGCAGGGAAAGACAGGCAGTCAGGCAACTAACTTCCATAAGAGAATCAAGGGGGGGGGGGGGAGTCTACAAAACTCCTAGTTGCTAAAGAATACAAGAAACAATCTGAAGAAAAATAGTACATCTTTGAGGAGTGGTCACTTGAACAGTAAACCACACATCTGGATTTTATCAACCATATCCATTTTCAGAACTGGGTAAAATGTAACCAGTTGCACCTCAGTCCCTTTGAAGGCCAGTGCTGGTTTGGTGCCTGTATTCCATCAAATGCTGTCATATAAACTCAGGATTGTTAGGAGCCTTCCTCAGTTTTTCAAGTTCCTTAAAGAGCTCATATGAACTTGTGAATGCAGTTCACACTATCTTTTATGCAATTACAAAAAAATACACGGCAAAAGTACCATTATGAACAGTAAACAAATATTTCTTCAAAGGAAGGAGAGAGGGTGGCTTTACTGTAAAACTGACCACAGCTCAAATTTCAAGTATGTCTATACATAACTGTGACAACTTTGGGGAAGATCACAGTTAACACAAGAGTTGTGCGGATTCCCAAGTAGTGCCATCACACCCAAAGGAGGATAACTGTGCTAAAACTCGTCTTACTGCTGAACTGTGCATTGAAGTTGCACTGTTTTGTGAAGGTGTGGACAGATGCTGTACCATCTGAAATATGCTGCTGATATGACTATTGACTTAGTATAATAATGCTCTCACTGTACCCTGAAAAGGATTACTGCATTCAAAAGAGCAAAAGTGCCAACCATTCAGAAACAGCCTGCTTATTTACCTTTACTATAAAAAATACTTCTGAAATTATTACTACTAACTCATTACTAATGGGCCTATGAATACCCAACAAATGAATGTAGGGCTTTCCATCATTCTGAATTTTTACTTTTTTTTTTTTGGGAGGGGGGGACTGAACAGATTGATCAAAAGTTATTGCAGAGACTTCCTCAAGCATAAATAATGGATTTGTTTTAATTTATATATTCTGAATTGGAAATAGTAAGATGATATGCATAAGATACTTCCATCAGAAGCAATTGCAACTAAACTAGAAAAAGAATGCCGGTTACCAGAATATTTTATCTCTGAATCTACTGGCTCAAATGGAGGTAAACTACTTTTCTGATGAAGTTCAAATCCCAAGGACATGACAATGTCTTTCTGGAGCCTTAAATGAAGAAAATCAGTTAAGGATTTTTTTTTTTAATTATTTTAGTTAGGGAGCACCTCAAGAAAAGGATAAGCTATCTATGGAAGAGACAGAAGCCAGGCAGTGACTGCAGAAACATGAATGATGAATATCCTAAATCTGAATCAGATAAGTAGCTCAAATAGTGTAGAAATCTTGATATGGGAGAGTATAACGGATCAAATACTTGCGACACAGCTAACAAAACAAATCTAACATTTCCTTGCACTATTCCTTTTAGTTTCTTTTAACAAATGTAATACCAGCTGAGAAATAGTAGCACTGTCAGAATCAAAATTAATCTCTCCATGGTCAGTAATGATTTGTGCAGAGGTGATGGTCATGATGGAAGAAATATCATATTCATCAGTAGAGAAATCGAATATTGTCTGTGTTAAGAGGGAGTTGTCAATAAGACAGAGCAGGAAAGGGATACATCAATGTCTAACTCCAGTTACGGGAAAAAGCATTCTTCCAACATGAAGGCACTACCCCCCCTCCTTTCAAAATATTGTTAAATAGAATCTTCCAATCCTTACCAGGTTCTTCTCTCCCAACTTCCAAAGGAAAACTGTGTGACAAGAGACTGCCCTGCTAACTGATTGTACAGCACCATTTTTCTCTCACATTTTTCTGTCTTTGCTATTAATTGTTGAGACTCATCTTCCTCTAACCTTGAAGGCATTAAGTCTTCCACAAATATTTCTATTTGTAATTTTTCTTGGTTTCCACATTTCTCTGATTTATACAAATTTTCATAAAACTTCCAAAACATCTCTTAATATCATAAGATTTTTGGTTATTTTCTTATTGTAGGCTGCTGAAGTTTGGCAGAATCCTTTCTATATTCTGTTGCCTAAGTCGCAGTGCTAAAATTTTTTTGTGCTTGGGAATTATAAACAGCTACTTAACAGCAACCTTTCTAAACTCATGCACATTATCCACATACTACCTTATTTCCCTTTAGCTTTCTGCAGCCGCTGCTCCTCTTGATCTGTGAAATTCTTCTTATTCTGCAGCTACTTTAACCTTTGGCGCCCCCTCTAAATAATTCCTATAGCTCTTCCTCTCTTATTTCTACCATGTTTTAAACTCCGTTTTCTCTGTATCCCACTCACTACATTTCCCTTCTGAAGAAATTTATTGTCCCTAATAACTCTTCCATCATTTTCACTTTGCATTTCATAATTTTCTCTTTTACTTAACAGATAAACAGGAAACTGCCAGTGGGACAATACTTTAAACAAAATAAAAGACAGAAAAAGAAAAGGAGATGCAGCTCAAACAACGAACATAGGTTCCCAAAAGACAAAACTCTTAGGTCTTTCCAGAAGCAAAGGGAAGGGGGCAGGTGGGCGGAAAGTTGAAGAAGACTGAAAATGGGTAACGCAGATGAAATGTTACATAACTTTTTTAATCTGATGTTGTCCTTTTCATTCATTCCTCACCTGATGGGACAGAGTCCCCAGCTAGTTGTACCTTGAGTGGCCCTCATGCAACAAGGATATTCTGTAGTACTGCAGAGCAAAAGGCAGCTCTGTTCCTGGAAACAGAACCAATTTGTAATGAGAAGTATGAGCATTAGTCCAAGTTAGAACGGCACAAATGTCATCTATGGAAGTCCTTAACCAAAAAGCTAGAGAGACTGCCACAGACCTTGTGGAATGAGTTCCCAACAGGCTTAAGCAAGGATGACCTGTTTTACTATAGACAAAAGAGATTCAACCAGTTAACCATATACCCAGTGTAACTTTGGAAAATGACTTGTCCAATTTACCATGGCAGAAGACAAACAACTTGTGAGTCTTCCTGAAATCCTTGGTTTTATGGAGATAAAAACAGAGTTATCTATGGACATCTAAAAGGTGGAGCATGTAATCTCCCCTTATTTGAAATGTTTGGAAAGAAAACCGGGAGGTTAATGACCTGGTTAAAGTTGGACTTAGAAGCTACTTTAGGGTTGGTCCACAAAAGCACCCTATCTTTTTGGAAAACCAGGTAAGGTCATTTGGAAGATAGAGCATGGAATTCAAATACTCTTCTCACTGATGCGATAGCAACTATAAGGGAGTTTGAGTCAGGACCTGTAGCTCAATAGTCAAATCCCAAGAGGGGTAGGATCATTTAGATGAGGTCTAAGTAAAAAGGTCCCTTTAAGAAAGGCTTTACATAACTTAGAAGCAGCTGTGGTAGAATTTCCACTTAGATGGAAATCTGAATGGCAGCCAGCTGGACCTTAACTGCACAAAAGCTAGCCCTTTCATTGAAAACTGAAGCTAAAAACTCAAGTATAGCTGGTACAGGGGGCAGAAAAGGGGGGGGGTCCAGAATACAAATCTCTTTCATTTACTTTTGAAAATCCCTCTAGTAGATTTTTGAGAACAACACAAAATCTGACAGACTGGAGAGGACAGCCTGGGCTGTCTAGCAATCAATGGAAATGGAGAAAACATGCAGTCTGTTTGAGGCCTTTTATATCTGAATGAGTCATCCTTGTCAGGTGAGACAGGATGTCTGACTAGAATCTAGTATCCATGGACAGATGTAGAAGGTGAGGCAAGAGGAAGGGGAACCAAATATGACGAGGGCAATAAGGATAATGGTGTTCTTCAACTGATATGTTTTCTGTAGAAATTTGGAGAAGAGAGGTAATGATGGGTAAACATAAAGAAGACCGATTGACAACTGTGACCTAGAATATCTCCTGGCGACTTCCCACTTGGAGGGATCAGGGCAAAGAACCTGGTGCACTTGTTCAGGGGAGAAGTGAATAGTCACGGCATGGTTGGCCCCATCGACAGAAAATCCTCTCAGCTTCTTTGGCATTGAGAGGCCACTTATGAGGCATCAGAATTGACCTGCTTAGTCTGTCCATAATCATGCTGGCTTCCCCTGGAATGTGCTTTTCTATAAGAAAGCAAACAGAAGAGATCGCCCACTGCTACACTCTCACTGCTTCTTGATAACACGGGTAAGACCTCGTTCCCCCCAGTTTACTGATGCACCAGGCCACTAACTGAACAGCAATTGTCCTGGAGGGGAGAACATCTCAAAAGGCCAGCAATGCTAGGAGAACTGCTCTCACTTCCAGGACAATGATATGCATCTTGGCCTCTTCGGAGAGCCACATACTTTGGACTGTCCTTCCTAAGTAGTGCCCCCCCCAACCCCAGCTGGGAGGCGTCAGTGGACACCTTGGCCATGGGCAGGGGAAGAGCAAATGGTCGGCCTTCAGAGAGTTTGCTCGAATGAATCTACCAAAAAATACACCTTTTGCACTCGTGTGATCTTGTCTGGGGTGATTAAAGGATGCTCAATAATGGACTACTGGACAGTGTGTCCACTGAAGAACTTGCATAAGAAACCTGGTTAGAGGAACAAAGGTGACAGCAGCTGCAATGGATCCCAAGGCTTGTAAAATTAGTTGTGCTGGAAAAGAAGAATGTTGCATTACTTTCCTAACTTGGGATCAGAGTGCCAGGACTGGAGCAGGAGGAAGAGAGGCTATCTGACTGACTGTGTTGAGAACAGCACCTATGAACTTCAGACTCTGCAGAGGTGTGAGCTGTGATGCCTAGATGGAGGCACAACTGCAGCAAGTAGTACCTTGCCTGGCTGGGGGGCAGTTAGGAGCCAGGTGTCTATGTATTATTTGTTTATTTATTTATTTATTTCCAGTTTGATTACCGGGGAAGTCCACTGGGCCCCGAGGATCCGTTTTCAGTGGAGGCTCAGGGAGAAAAGCTCCAAAAATACAAATTATAAAAATATGAAAAATATAAGTGATACATTGAGGAGACCAGTTTGTACAATAGGAGCATTCATTATTACAAATAGTCATATACAGCTTCACTAAGGTTTTTCTAAAAAGGTTATACAATTATAAAGCTATTCTTATAGAGTAATTTGAGAAAATGCATTATATATGCAAATAGAAAAGAGTTTTAAGAAAATTTTTTTGCATGCATTCATTTTAAAGTGTGAATCTATTTACAATATATGCACAAAGAGGTTCAAGGATAAATAGCTGTAGGACATTTTGAGTACTAGGGTACACTCTAGGTAGGATATCAATGTGATGACTTTTTGCATGCATCCATTTTAAAGTGTGAATCTATTTACAATATTTACACAGAGGGGTTCAAGGATAAATAGCTGTAGGACATTTTGAGAGCTAGGGTACACTCTAGGTGGGATATCTTGGATAGTTTTTAGGTGGGGTATACTATATGCACTGCCTCACCTTTTTACACTCTAGGTAGGATATCAGTGTGTTCTTGTATAGTTTTAGGTAGGGTGAAGACAGGTGCATTTCCACTTAGTGGACAGATGTTTGAAAAGCTGAGTTTTGAAATTTTCAGTGTTTGCTATTGTTCTTAGAGAGGAAGGGAGAGAGTTCCAAGCCTTGCCAATAGTGAAAGAGAGGAGAAGTTGGCCAGCTGGACTTTTAGGTTTGTTGATAGCAATCAGGTTTTGATGTTCAGATCTGAGAGTTCTATTGGGGATGTAACATGGAAGGATATTAGCTAGAGCAGGACAGTTAGTTGGATGAAACATAAGTTTGTGTGCTGTGGTGAGCTGCAGATAGTTTAGGTAGTTTGGTAGTTCTAGCCAGTTTAGGGATTGAAGGGTAAGGCAATGATGGATGGAATTTTTACTGTTGGAGGCAAATGTAGAGATTTTGTTGTAGCAGCTTTCTAGTTTGGAGGTGATAGAGGATGACAGGTTGGTTAGCAGAGGGGCTCCATATAATAATGAGGGCAAAAGGTAGGTAGTGGCCAAAGTGTGCATGGTGGAGTGAGAGAGAAAGTGATTATTCCTATATAGCATACCTAGTTTTTGGTGGGTTTTCTTAATATTTTGTTGAATATGTATGTCAAACTTAAGGAATTCATCAACTGTAACACCGAGAAGTTTGGCAGAGGGAACCACTTCAATAGTGGAGTTGGAGTGACTAAGGGCTTTGAAAGTATCTTTGTCATAGGAGTAGGACTTTCTGGGGGAGAAGAGGAGAATTTTGGATTTATTAGCGTTAAGGGAGAGGTGATTTTGGCGCATCCAGTTTTCAGTTGTTGAGAAAGCAGCTTGGGTTTTGAGGAGCAGGTCAGAGATGTTTGAGGCAGAGAAGACTAAGGTTGAGTCGTCTGCGTATTGAATAATTATGCCATCGGGGATAGCAATGTGAAAGTTATTAATCCGCAGAATCCTTTATAAATGCATTCTATGAACACCTTCAAGAATGCATGGATCATGCAATCCCAAATAAAACCAAGACCCAATCCTCCAAAGGCAGATGACCTGTCTGGTGGACCCCAGCCATAAACAAACTATACAATAGAAGGAGGAAGCTACTACATGACAGAGCAAAATCCCAAAAAGGGAAGGCATCTCTGATCAGTATTAGCAAAAAACTAAGGGCACTCATAAAATCGTCAAAGGCCAGCTTCGAGAGAAAAATTGCACAGGACACTAAGGATAATCACAAGGCTTTCTTTAGTTATGTTAGGAACCTGGGTGGGAATTCCCAGATATGCTCAGAATTAGTCCAAAATGACAAAAAATACCTGGTCCCACAGACACTGCCAACATCCTAGATGACAGGTTCAGTGCAAACTTCTCCCCACCAAAAGGGCAAATATCTATCCCAGCAGAGTGCTGCCCCCCTGACATCTCAGATGCTCAGGTGGGAGCCGCCCTCTCCAAAGCAAAAAACACAGCATCAATGGGACCAGACGGTGTCCCAGGCTGCATCCTACATGAACTCCAAAAAGAGCTAAACCCAAACATAAAACTACTGTTCAATCTCAGCCTTACTACAGGATATGTACCCAAAGAGTGGCGTACAGCAACAGTGGTCCCTCTCCACAAAGGTGGTGCCTCAACGGACCCTGGAAACTATCACCCCATAAGCCTGACTAGCTTGGTCTGCAAAGCTATGGAAAGGATCATCATGGACCTCATAAATAAAGATATTGGGGACCTACAGACACTAGATCCTACCCAGTTTGGCTTTGTTAAGGGCAGATCCTGCCTCTTAAACCTGGTTGACTTCTTTGAAACAGTCACCAAGGCCATTGATGAAGGGAAGGTGGTCCACACAGCCTATTTGGACCTCGCAAAAGCCTTTGATACAATACCCCACTCTGGCATTATAGATAAGCTCACCAGCTTAAATATAAACCCGTATGTCACTAGATGGGTTGCAAACTGGCTCAAGGACAGAACCCACATGGTTAGAATTGCTGGAGCCATGTCAGACTCCAAACCAGTTACAAGTGGCGTCCCACAAGGCTCAGTCCTGGGACCTCTCTTGTTTGGTATATATTTCTCGGAGGTACAGGCCAACACGGAAGGTCTGTGGCTGACCAAGTACACAGATGACTGCAAACTGGGCGCCATAATCGACTCTCCAGCCGACACAAGCATCCTCCAAAAGGGCCTCATAGAAACAGACAACTGGTGCCAGAGCCATGGCCTCAAGCTAAACGCCAAAAAGTGTATAGTCATCCCCTTTGGCAAAAACAAAGTGCCCCCAAATTACCACATAGGTGGTAATCCATTAAGTACAGAAGAAGTAATTAGGGACCTGGGGACCCAAGTTGATAGCAATCTCTCATTTGACAACCACGTGGCCAAAGTGGTTAGAAAAACATTATATATAGCCCACTTAATCATGAAGGGATTCACATCTAGATTAGGGGAGGTCATCGTACCTCTTTACTCATCCCTCATCAGGCCCATAATAGAGTACAATGCCCCTTTTGGGATGTACCTTACCAGACACCTGCAGCAACTGGAAAGACCCCAAAAGTACCTCACCAAGAGGATCAAAGGGCTCAAACAGATGCCATATGCTGCCCGGTTAAAGAAACTCCAGCTCTACTCAGTGGCATACCGCCTGCTCAGAGGTGACCTGTGCCTGACGTATAAGGCCATGTCCAACCCGGAATTAAGGGACATGCTGCACCTCAAAAAATCCAAATCCCATCGAGCTACACCGAGAGACTTGAACCTCAGCACTGAAATAAACAGGACATGCTGGAGGGACAGATTCATAACCCAGAGGCTCCCTTCACTCTGGAATAAAATCCCAGTCCAGGTTAGGCAGAGTCCCTCATTGACTCTCTTCAAGAGGAATCTTGATGAGTGGATGGGAGATCATAGGTTTACCCTGGGTATCACTTCTGTGTCACTGTTAGACAGAGGCACAGTATACTAACCTCGAAAAAGGGCATAGCAAAATTAATTTAAAATGGGTGGCAAAAGCCAAACATACTCTGGCTAGGCTTATAAATGCCCTAGGGCAGATAGCCTAGTATGAACCTATGAAAATATTAAATAGCATGGGTCCAAGGATGGATCCCTGTGGTACACCTGTTGGGGTAGGTAGGAAGGAGGAGATGGAGTTTTTCCGTTTGACTGCCTGAGACCTATCTGATAAGTAGCTAGAGAACCAGGATAGAGAGTTAGATGAGAGATGCAGGCTTGTGAGATGAAGAAGGTGTTTATGGGAAACCGTCTTGAAAGCTTTAGAGAGAACAAGCAAAACAGTAGAGACTACGTGACCTGAATCTCGGGCTTGATTGATAGTTTTTAAGAAGGAAAGTAGAACAGTAGTAGTACTATGGCCAGAGCGGAAGCCATGTTGGGTTGGTGTAAGACGATGGTTTTGGGTTAGAAAAGGCGTAAGTTGGAAGTGGATGCACTTTTCTAAGATTTTAGAGATTGGTGAGAATAGAGCGATAGGGCGGAAATTTGCGATGTTGGTGTTCTTGCCTCCTTTGTGAAGAGGAATAATGTAAGCTGAGCGCCAAAGTTTGGGGACATAAGATTTGTTAACAGATCTATTGATAATGATGCTGATTGGGAGTGCTATCCCATCTGCAGCACATTTTAAGAAAGTGGAGGGAATATTGTCAGGGGCATTAGAGCAGGGTTTAAGTTTAGACAGAAGTCTTTTTATAAAGTTAGTTGAAATAGGTTTGAGCTCGAACCTGAGGTGAGGGTTATTGGGGGAATTGAAGGGAGAAGATAGGGGAACAGATGGGTTATTGCTAGGGAAGGTCTTGGTTAGGTCAGATATTGTTTGTATGAAGAAAGAGTTGAATTCTGAGCATAGTTCTAGGTCAGACTTACTTGGATCGGGACGGGGATTATTCTTGGAGCAGGGATTAAGGACAGAGTTTATTGAATACCAGAATTTATTGGGGTTGTTGTTGTTATTAGACTGGAGGTTGATGTAAAAGGATGTTTTGTCCTTGGTGATTTGTTGTTTTACTTGATTATGTAGTTGCTTTATTGGAGCAAGGTATTGGGCAGTTTATTGTTTTGGAACAGCCTCCATAGTTTGTCCCTTTGATGCATAATTTGTTTAGTATGTTTAGTTAACCAGGGAGCAGTATTTATTTTTACCCTTTTATTTCTGATAGGGGCAAGAGAGTTAAGCGTATCTAAGAAGACAGAGTTGAAGTAGTCGATAGCAGCATCAAGGAGGAGAGTTTTAAGGTCTTGCCAGTTCATTTGTTTGAACAGGTTTGAGAAGGTTGTAGGGTTAAAGTTACTAAGATTACGAGTTAGGATGTACTGGTGTGGGTGAGAAGAGTTGGTAGCGCTATGAATAAAGGCTGGGAGGTGGTCACTATAGTATCAGGAATTGTTCCAGAATTAGTGATATTTGGATTGGAGACTAGGATCCAGTCAATAGAGGATCCTGGGGGGTTAGTTTTGTTGGGTCGGGTTATATGGTGTGTTGTTTGAGTGAAGTTGTAAAGGTTGATGGCTTGGGAGGGAGAGAGAGAGTTGATTTTGTTCCAGTCGATATTTACATCACCTAAGATGTACGTTTCGTAGTTAACTTTAGTAGATGCCCATTGGAGAATGTCTTCGAGGATAGGGATATTGTTCCCGGGGGAGATATACAGGGCAATAATACAGATATTTTTGTGTCTATTTAGTTTCAGTAGTCCAGCTGTAAGTTCAGTATTTTTGAAATGAGGAACTGGAATTTGGAGGGGAATTACAGTAAGTGATTTAGAGTAAGCTATGGCAGAGCCACCACCTTTTTTAATTGGTCGGTCATTTCTAATAATGTGGTATCCAGGGGGAAGTATCTCTGAATCAGAGATATGGGGTTTAAGCCAAGTCTCAGAAATGGCTAAGATGTCTGGTTGGTTAGGAGTTAACTAAGCCTGGAAGAGGTGGACTTTGTTATTGAGACTTTGAGAGTTCATGGTGAAGATTTTCAATGTGTTTGGGAGGGGGGAAGATGGGGATGGGTAATTACTGTTAGCAAAGAGAATGGGACCAGGGTTGGGGTGGATATCTCCAGCTAAGAATATGTTGAATGGAAAAGACTTAAGAAATTTAGGTTTACAGATTGAGAGTTTAGTTGGATGTAAGGTTATTTTGTGTGTAAATGTATTAGCAGTAATGGAGAAGATTTTGTAGTGGAACAGGTAGAGTTGATTGTGCGGGATAAGATAAGAGGAGATAGAATGGAAATGAGAGTAAGAGTTAGGGTGAAGGAAGTTTTCAGTGGATGTTATTTTTGTTGGTGGGATTGGATAAGCAAAGGAAGAGTATGAGCTGGTATAGCATGAAGGAATCAGAAAGAGGAGGAGGAAGCAAGGGGCTTTGAGTTGCTGGAGGATTGAGGAAAGCATGATTATGCAAAGGGAGAGAGATAGGAGTATCAGTTGAAGTAGAGAGTATGTTTGAAGATGAAGACTGAAATTGGAAAGAGCAGTAGTTTGTCTGAAGTTACATGAAGGAGGCAGGAATATAGCTGTGAGGGATGTGGGGAATGGAATATTGAGGGAGAAGTGATGGAGGAGATGTATGAGAGGAGAGGGAGGAGATTGGGTAGGTGGAGTGAATAGGCAGAGGCTAAAGTTGGGCAAATTAGACTGGGTGAATTAAGAGCAGTTGTAAGGCGGGAAGAAGAGCTATTGGGTAATTGGAGTAGGTGGGCGGAGAGATGGAGGAATAAATGTAGGAGTGCTGGGGGCAGGGTAGGGGAGAGGAGTGAGCCCGCAGGGCGAACGGAGCGGGTTCAGACAGGTAAGGAGGAGAGAGTCTGAGAGAACAATCAGTGAGCAGCAGGCTACTGCAATTCACCTTACTGGTAAGTAAGGGTGAGTGTAGGCTGAGATAATCTGAAGTGGTGATGGAAGAGGGGTAGCAAAGGGCAGAAAGCTGAGGAGTGCAGCAGGTAGACTGAGAGGTGTATAGGCAGTCTAGTATAAGAGAGCTGTACTTGGGAATGATGCAGGGAGACAAAGAAGGGTGAAAATATAAAACAGGACTAGTAGAGGGAGCTAGCCTAGAAGGGAAAAAAAGTAAGTGTGTAGGTGCTATGCTGGGGGTGGGGGAGAGACTGAGATCAGAGATAACTATTGTGGAGGGAGAGGAAGGGGGCAATTTACAGTTAAAGGTGGCTAAGCAAGGTCAAGAGAATTTGTTTATGCAGGGCTAGGGAGGGGTATGGCTGCTGGGTAACCTGGCTATGTAGCAGAGTTTTAATACATATAGGAAATACATTTGAGAAAGTATCAGCTTTACTACTTGGTGGGGGAAACACATACTTTATTGTTTCCCAAGGTACAGGGTTCTGGTATAGGACAGCAAATAGCTTTACTTCTTATTGAAGAGGCTGGAATTGTTTGCCTGTGGTCCTTATTCATCACTCAGGGATGGTCCTTTAGTCTTAGAGCAGGGTTAGATGGTAAGAAAGCTGGGAGGGTTGGAGAAAAAGAAACAAAAGAAATAGAGTGGAGAGAAACCTGGTTAATTTAGATACAAGATATAGGCATTTCAGTCAGTACAAATATGCAGCACATCATTCATTTCAGTGCAACAGCCTTCTAAGTTAATGTAGCAATGCAAGCAATTCAGTCGGTAGACTAACCCTTAACAATTATTATAATATAGGTAACAGGCTAGTTCACATATTATTGTTAACATGTGCAGCATACGAATAGGCAGAAACACAATAGTCCATGCAGTAGGCTATAGCACATAAGGACTGTAATAGGCTGTTTCAACAATGTATATAATTCAGTAGTGCATTTATGCAGAAAAAATATAAATGCATGAAAAAACTCACTTTACCCAAAATGGCTCCTAAGGTAAGATATCTACACAAGGAAAACTGAGCTACACTACCCACGCTAATTCAGAGGACACTGCAATAGAAAATAAGAGGACTGAGAAGGGAGGCTAGGTGCAAGCTCAGTCCTCACCCAACGCTTGTTAGTAGCTAGTACGCAGACCCTGCTAGATCTACCTTAAGTTGCGGAACGCCATCCTATTGATGGTAAGTGTAACTGAGAGAATTCCAAGTTCTCCTGCTAATACACCACTTAAGCATTGGAGTGTGCAGCACTGATTTTATATTAGTGTACAGCACTGATTTTATATTAGCCGCAAGTATATGCTTTTCAGTGTGTATTTAAGCTAAATAAGAGATAGTCAAGCCTGTTTAAGAGGCGCTGGTTAAATAGTGTGTTGGAAGCTCTTTTGCTCTGAGTTGTGTTTACACCAACAGTTTCTCCAGTCCGAACTAATGTGTCGCTGGCAACTGGAGACACAGACTCACTCAGGCTATAAAGGAATAAGACATAAGAAATGGGGTGTATGTAAGTCAAAGGCAAGTCCGCTCAGCTGGGCAGGAAGAGGATAGCAAAAAAAAATAAAAAAAAACAAATAAGTGCTCACAAGTAAAAAAATTAGCTTTTTCCAGGAAAATTAACCCAGACCGCTTTAGAATGATAAAATATGTTATTTCAGGCTAGTTTCGACTTAGTAGCCAAGCGAGCTACTGATAGACAAAAAGTACTGCAAGTATCCCCCTAAAGTGAAAGTGAAATACCAAGGGTTACCCATAGCGCTGTGTAGCAGGAGTGGAGTAACATGCATCAACTCCATGTGGGAAGCGCAGTTGAAAATTACTTTTACATACAGAAACTAAGGCAACTGAACAGTGCATACACAACTCTTAGCCGCTCATCCAAATTGTCAGGCTGGTCTAGCATTTAGAGTGTTACTACAAGGCAATGTCGGCTAGCAAACAAAAATACACGTCGGAAAGAACTTTGAATATTGCACAAGTATGGAAACACTTGGAATCCCAACAGTCTCAAGTAAGCTGCTACTACCATCATGCATTTGGTGAACAACCTAGGGGCTGTGGTGAGACCAAAGGTCAGTGCTCTGAGCTGGTAATGACTGGGTCCCAGACGGAAGCGCAGATACCTTCTTGAGCGCCTGTACATTTTGATATGAGAGTATACATCTTGATCTGTCGAGCACATCCAATCATCCTTTTGTAGCAGAGGCAGACTGGACTGAACCACGACCATCCAGAACTTCGCATATTGCACAAACTAGTTTAGTTTACTGAGGTCCAGGTTGGTTCTCAAGTCCCCTGTCTTCTTTGGCATGAAGAATAATCCTGAATAGGTCCTGGTTCCTCTCTGGTCTGAGGGACCTTCTGAAGGACTCTCTTCTAGCAGCTTTTCTACTTCTAATGCTGCTGATTCCCTCTAACTGGAGAGAAGATTGGGGATTCTTTTCATTCTTGTAGGGGGAATTTGGGAACATGGTGTGATATAATCTCTGGATATAATTCTATGCACCCAGGAATCTTTTGCTATGGATAGCCAGGCTCTTTAGTGCAGGTACAAATGCCCCCAACTGCCTCCAAAGGGAAGCAGTCAGGCTCCCTTTCTGGAGTGCTGGTAGGACTTCGAGGAGGAGTCTCAGAAGCCCTGGTTCTGTGGGCCCCCTCTGCCACTAGGGCAACATCTAATGTTTGAGTTACCCCTATATCCCTGGGAGAACTATCTCCCCACAAGTCTTGAAAAGGACCCTGGCATTTATGGAACCACATTTTTCTACCTTCCCTTTGATTACTGGAGAAAGGTCTGAGGGGGAGAAAAATATATGCCTACAGCAGACAATGTCTTTCCCTCTTACTTCTGGAGTGCATGTTGTTTACTTTAGGGCCAAATAAGGAAGATCTATAAAATGGAGCACTGATGAATGAAGACAAAGGGCTCCACAAAATCACAGTCACATCCAGGCATGCCTCTTAATGGCTATGCTTAAACTTTTACTGCCGCCCATGAAGTACCTTCTGCTACATGGGAGATCAGCATCATTGACACATTAAAAATCAAATGGAAGGTGGCCAGCTGTGAGAAGACATTTTTGGTCCTCAGCAAACATGGACTCAGAAAAAGATTTGGAAAGTTCTTTAGTCAAATCTCTCTGTAATCTTGTAAAATGTGCCAGGTAATTCAGCGAATGGACTGCAAAGGTCACTGAAGCCTACAGGCGCTTATCCAATCTGTCCAAAGCCTTGGACTTGCTGTTAAGGAGGATAGACAGAACAGCTGTGTTCTACAAGCTCTTTTTTGCTGGTTGCCATCACAACCCATGGCATCAACTGGGACCCACTTGCTCCAGTGTGCCCTTTCCTTGGGAAGAACTAAAATTTTGCCTGGACATTTAGGGATCTGCTCCAATGTATCCAGTTTCTTCCACACCCGGTGAAAAATGAGATCCATGAGTTTGTCAGCCTGGGGAGTCACCCAAGAAGTAGCAAGGCCAGTCCCAAAAGCCTCCAGGAACACAGATTCCTCCTGGGAATGGGGTATTGGGAAATCAACCACCTTGCTGTTTTAAGGTACTGGGAAATCAACCACCTTGCTGTTTTATAAGTCCAGAATGTCTCCAAATGAGAAGTTTTCAGGTGGAGCTCAGACAGAGCATTCCCCTTCATTGAAATTAGTGTTCTCCACAAGAGATTCCTGAGGAGAATCTAGGGGTCTCCTTTTAAACATTTTCTTCCGAGGGACCTCCTCAGCGGTATAGTCATGGGAAAGTATCAGAAGATATGGGGATGTCCTGAAGGGCCAACTGGAGACCTGTTTGGTCTGGCTGTCCCAGTGGAATGGATGAACAAGGCCCAGAGCAAAGAACCAAAGGAGATATAGTTGTTTGATCTGAGGAGGGTAAGGATGTCCTTTCTCTAGATAAAGCGAAGGCTCTCTCCACAACCTCAAAAGCAGAGCGCCTGGGGTAAAGTAGACAGTAAAAGAGTTATTTCCCAAACCACTGACTCCTGCAACCCCACAAGCATCTAAGTTTGGGATTTTACGCCCACATGGGATACATTTTTTAAAGCCGGCAGGCTTATCAGTCATACTAGCCTAATTAAGCTAAATCAAGAACTAATTTACAAAAACTACTAATTTAAGAATTTTTAATTTTTTTTGTTGAAGAGAAGAAAGGGAAGAAAAGACAACTACCACAATGGTATGGCCCACGGTTTATGGTACCTACATGCGAGTCCCATGCACCATACAGCAGCCAGACTAAGCTTTTGTATATAGGCCGGACTTTCAGGTTGCCTCAGGCAGAGGATCTCTCATGTTTAGAATACTGTAATATGAGAATAGAAGAAAATTCACTCTAAAATACAGACATTTTAAAAAGCAAAGTATCAGCAAGGGAACTATGGAGAGGTACTGAGAAATCAATAACAACAATATACAAGAAAAACAAGAAAAAATAAACAAGGATGGCATGTAAGAGAATGGAATTTAAAGTAGGTAATGAAAAGTTTTAGGATGAACTCACTATTCCACAAGAAAACCTCCAGTAGTAATAAAAAACAAAAAACAAAAAAATCCAAAAACTGGTTACTGAAATCCTGTCATTAATGCTTGGTGGTTGTGTAGAATTTAACAAAACCCATCAGTGAACCTCCTTAGATTCAAGAAAGGCAGACCAATTATCATCCCTTGGGTTCTGATCAACTTTTTCTAGAAGAAAAAAAAACGTTTTTACAATTCTTACATTTTGAGTACTTGGCCAAAGCAATGGTGTAGCCTTTTTTTCCTTTAAGGCATAGTTGTTGCTGGTAGATCCTAACTTTTAAACTTCTCAGTTTTTCCTAGGTGTAAAGCCAGACATGACAAGTATGTGGCAACAGACTACCCCACTTTTTTTTGTTAAATTCTACACAACTACCAAACATTAATAACAGGGTTTTAGTAATCAGTTTATTAGTTCTTATGGCAAATCAAAACTGCGGTGGTAGTGCTGCGGTAGCGTCGCCTCACAGTAAGACGTCCTGTTCGATTCTCAGCTACAGCGTCTTCTGTGTGGAGACATGCATGAATGGGCATACCTTCGTTGAAGGTTGTGCGTCAGGGCTGGCAACTCAGCATGTAAAAATCTACTGCCAATCATTAGCGGACCGGAGTTCCGCTGTGGCGACCCCTAACTGGGAAAAGCCAAAAGACACAACAAGTGATTGTTTTTCACTGTGTATATTAAAACAGTTATTTATAATTAACTATTTTTAATTATGACGAATTTTGTAAGTAATGTTGGACTGTTCCAATTATATTATTTTAGTTTTTGAACATTTAGTGAATTGTTGCTTTAACAGTTAGCTTTTTTTTTTTTTTTTCAAGGAACCTGGGGATTGGTTTGCTTTGTGATTTAAATACAGTGTTGCTGTCGAGTCTTATCTGATGAAGTCCCATGCTAAAAAAATAGGAACAAAACCACTTATTGGGCTGTTCTTTGGTTTCCTGATTTTTTACTACTAGTGTTCATCAAATACATTTTTCTTACCAAAAAGACTCCCAAAAGCTCAAGAGCAAAAGGATGCAAGTCTGAAGATGAAAGGTGGCAAATGAGATCTGAGGTAGGTTAGGTTAGGGAAGCATTACGGGTAAAAGGAGAAGCTGAAGAGGTTTGGATCCGAGGAGCTGGTAGAAGCACTGAGTAGGATCTGAAACCCATCAGTTGAGGAATGAATGAATGAAAAGGACATCAGATCAGCAGTTTTAGGTGGAATATAAATACTCGTCAGTATTATCCACCTCTCCTGCCAGTAACCCTTTCTTTCAGTGCTCCTATAATAAGTATTACCCTTATTTTCTTTGTCCCTGATATTGTGCTGAATGTCTACATCCTTTCTTTGTCAAATTCACATACTCATTTCTTTCTAAATGTGTCTCCTGCAACATTACTATTGCACCCTACAATTCAATACTCTCTGCTTTTTGTCTACAGCTGTAAAGCTATTTACATTCCATGATATTGACAGAGTAGCCACTATGACAGAAAGGAATTACTCACACCAATTATACATGGCAGTTCTTTTGTATGCATATTGCCAACATTTAGCTTACATGTGCACATTAGTATTTGGCAGACTGATCACTTACGTAACTGCTCTTTCTTATTTCCATTTCAACCCATGTCTCATTTACAAGACTTTTTACAAAATGGGAAAAAAAATAAACATAACTAAACAGATTTTCAGAACCCATCACCTTTTAACTTACTCCCCTGGCACTCCTGTTTTGAGTACTACCAGCAACAGGGAAATTATGTCAGTTACTTTGGTGCCAGTTCCAGGGTACCATCAACTACTTTTGGTACAAAAACGTATACAGACAGGTATCTCCAGTGGTCATAACCAAGGTGAAAGGTCAATGATCCCTGAGACATAGTATTAGGAGTTCAGAAATTTGAATCATGCTTCCCTGGGGGAACTTTAGCCTCTTTCCTTGAAGAAACCTACAGCTTAGTGCGGCGTAGCATCAATTTAAATGTAGAGATAATACAGTAAAAGAGGAGGGTCCCAGACTTAAGGAAGGCAGATTTAGTGCTTCAGGGAAAAAAAAAATGAGAAATGTTGACTTTGCAATAAGAGGGAAAAACAGGCCTTACCACTGTATGAAATGAATATGCAAGTTAAAAAGAGAAAACATGATAATTTTCAAACAAGGTGACATCAAAAGTTGGGAAAAACAAGTAAGAAGGAAGGGAACAATGTCAATTAAAGTGAAGAAAGCAGAAAATGTAATCAGAAATGCAAATGTAAAAAGTGTAAGACAAAAACGACAAAGAAATACAATGTGAGGGTGAGTGAAACTAAATAAAATGAATGGGGTTGCAAAGAAAAGGAAAGTGAAAAAGCTGTTCTGCTAAATACTATCATTCTGTATGCATAGCTCAAGGGAAACTTACCCTATTCTGCCAGGGAAAAAGCACATAAGGACGGTTTTAGTCTTTTTACAGTATAAACAGTTTTCAAATGATTCCAGTCAACAGATCATATCAATCAATCGTGGGAATGGCAATGGTTTCTAAAAGGACTCGTACTAGAAAAACAACCAACATATTCTTAAAATATTAGTCGCTCTGTGAGGTGACTATCCACCATAGCTCTACAATTTGGTTTAGCCTCATTTTTATTCCATTTTGGCATTTTCCTCTGAAGCTTCATGCTCAAGGACACAAAATCCTTATGATGGTGGCTCAACACTGATATTTTGTTAGCAGTCATGCCAAAAATAAACTACTCAAACCATTGAATTCAATGAAATATAACAGCATCCCCACAACCCCTCAGCTCTAAATGTATGAAGATTACATAACAGTAGGGGAAAGCAAAAACTTCCTTATTCCCAATGTTCTGTGAGCTCAATGTTTTTACAACTGAGCATTCAGTTAAACAACCAACTGGCTAAATCAATTTCCATTTTGATGGCATACAACTTGAAAAACAGTACATCACCAGGTCATGATGTCAAACTTTACATTGAGAGAGCACCCACCCCCTGAACGCATCAGTATGCTCCCAACAATAACAGAAAAATTCCTGCAAATCAATTGCTTGCTGTCTATACCTACAATCTGTTCCTCACTTTGTTTCAGAAATCTTTCCCCGATATGTGTAAGTGAGCGCTGTCAAACTGACAGTGAAGTGCTTTACCAGCTCTGAAAGCCAGCAAAACACTTTACACAAAAACAAAAAAAAGTGCAACTAGTAACACGTGGAACAGATAAATCCCCATGCACTACAAAGAATTATGTTCAGGTCTCCAAACATAACCCAGTATTATGTGTTCTTGACACGGATGCAAGACTCACCTTTTGAGCTTCAATCTCAAGAAGAATTTCTTGGCATCCATGTTTCTAACACACAACACTGTTGTTATCAGAGACCCTATCATAATCCTCTATGTTAATCTTTAACATTAAGGCCTGAAACCAAGCAGTACATTCTACAGGGGAACTTAGCCAGAAGACAAAAGGTTCAGAAAGTTAAGTCCTGAAATACAGAAGTGGCAAAGGCCCGACTCCTAGCACTGCAATCCAGTCAATAATGCTTGGTGAGTGTGACTCAAGCACCAAGTGACTATAGCAAAGATGATTTCAATTAAGACATTCTTGAAGTAAGCAGTTAAAAACAGCCTGTAATTTGGTGGCTTTGTCCACAGCATCTTTCAATTCAATGGCAGTCAGCTGCATCAAGTGAAAAGATAATGCAGATGCCAGACCACTTGGAAACAGTTTGCTTGGTGACAGAGACCCTTTCTTTCTTTTAGAAGAGCTCTTTACAGGGAGAACCTAAGAGCTCTAATAAGAAAAAGAAAGAAAAAAAAAACTGACCAAGCATAGAACTCACTAGTCCCTTGTGATGGCTCTCCAACTCAGGACAAACTCATAGAATCGCCCCTTTCACAAGCTGGGAGAGTCTGCACTTAACAGAGTTACTACTGGAGGAAAGAACAACAGACTGGATCCATCCAGCACAGAAGTTAATTCTTTCTTTACAGAAGGAGGAAAAGGAATGAATGTTTCTAGAGAAACTGAATATTGCCTCTTTGTATTTCTGAGACTCCACTGCAGTCTTTCTCATGTGCATCCATGCCTAAGACACTAGAAGAATGCAAGACAAGGTATACCCCGGCCCTAAAGTACTGACACGATGTAATGACCTGCTGTTCAGAGAAATCTGACATCACATTCTGAATTTCAAACTCTTTCTCTTGCTGACAGAGCCTACAATAACCTCCTTAAAAGTTACCAAAGATACGTGGATTGGTAGGATGTCCCTCCATGGTCTGAGTCTGTATATAGTGGTAACACAAGTTAGGTCATTAAAAATCCTCCCCTTCTTTGAGGGTGAAAGAAAAGGGGCCCTAGGAAAAAAAAAGACGTATGCTAGTTCAGAATAAAGACCGACACAGGTACTTGCTACTGCCTGACCATTTCCTGGACAATGTAAAAAATACACTCAAGCAAGCAAAGTGGAGAGAGACCGCGCGAGAGAGAGAGAGAGAGAGAGAGAGAGAGAGAGACACACACACACACACACAGTTATGCTAGCAAAAGGCTCCACAGTACGTCAAAGCCTTTTTCAAAACTGCAACATTTAGGTTACTCACAACCATGTTTTTCTGATCTGTCACCTCCTATTTCCATTATTCTGAATGGTTCCAGTATTGTACTAATAAAGACTATTTTAATTTTTAACGTGTAGAACAGGGTTAGATATTACGGATACTTTGTTTGTGTCTTTTGGCTTTTCCCGGTTAGGGGTCGCCACAGCGGAACTCCGGTCCGCTAATGATTGGCAGTAGATTTTTACGTGCTGGCTTGCCGGGCCTAACGCACAACCTTCATCGAAGGAACGCCCATTCACGCATGTCACCACACAGAAGACGTTCTGAGAATCGAATGGGCAACGTCAAAGTAACTAATTTATGACTCTTCTTTTGGAAGATGTCAACATGCATACACTTTCTCCCTGCAAAACTAATGGGAAACTTTCTTCTGTTAACATTATTTAATGCTTCCTCTTAAGTTTTCTTAATCTTTCATCTCTTATCTAATATTTCACTTTTGTTCCTTACTTTTATGTTTCACTCTCTCCATCTTCTCTAATATTTTGTGCTAAGATGTATCTTTTTCTTAGACTGCCTTCTCCAGAGAATTACTGCAGCTGCCCTTATAAACGGCTCCATATCAAAGTGTGCAATCTGTAATTATAAGCCCTGAAACGTTGAAAGATAAAGTGCAACCTCAAAGAAAATAAAGGCAATACAGAACATTTAATGGATCTCTACAGGTGTGTGTGTGTGTGTGTGTGTGTGTGTGTGTGTGTGTGTGTGGGGAGGTGACTTTAGCCCCTCCCATGTAACAGAACTCTCAGATCACTGTACCTTAAGAGTATGGGAATAGTCTAAGATACCGAAACTGTAGATATAAGTATGTACCCTCTATACTCACAACTACTGTTTCACTATTAAAATACCAACATTTTTTTCAGAAGGGCACTACACACCACAACAGAAGCTATTTGCCCATCGTAAGCATAACTGTTGCTAGATTTAAGGCAAAATGACAAAAACAACTTCCATCCAAAAAAAGGATGGGTAGTGACTACTACTATGAACCACTGAACAGTTAATTTCCTACAGAAAATGGAATTAGTTGTACTCTGAGGGGCATAAAAAACTCAAAAGAGCACATGGTAATGCTAGCTACAATGGGAAGCGTCACACTGCATCAATAACTTTAAAGCTGCAAGACTACAACTGGGACTTATTCATATGGAAGATGGACATTTGAAGAAATTTGGTTGGAACACAGGAAACAAAGGTAAACCGAAAAATCATTATTTTTTGCTACAATGACCCTCCTTGAAGATATCTAGTGATTTTTAAATGCCTGTGGCTCAAATCATCTTAAGTTTCAGAATCAGAAATCATTTTTTTACATCAGAAAATATAAGCATTTACTTATTATGCAGCACTGCAAGCATAAACGTTTAGACACATTCTTTTTTGAAGAAAAATAATGGACAATGTTTTACACAAATCCCACAGAGTTTTATAATTTACATTATAACATGAAACTGGAGACAAGTTAATTCGTCTCCTGTTTGCCAGTGTTTAGCTTTGTCCAAATTAAAATAAATCCATTTATTAGTGAAAGACAAATTCCTGATTTCAAAACAAAGTGACAGAACTGAAAGACTTGCAGCACTACCTTGGAAGTAAGAATAAAAGCCAATGGTTGCATACACACAGGATTGATACCCATATTTTTTTCTTACATATTGTATGGGCTGGCAAAAAAAATAAAGAATGTATGATTAATATCCCTCCAGACAGGCGTGTGGTCACATAAACACACATGCACTATTATTACTGATACTTGCTTCCTATCAAATCATGCATTCAACTTCATGTAGATGGTATTAGCAGGTTTCAAAGGAATTAATTCATACTATGAATTCTGTGACACAGTTCAGCATAATTTTCTATCTGTATTATATGAACAGTAGTAGTAAAAAGTCAGATTTTTATTACTGTACCAATAAAAAGGATAACACATATGCAATTATTAAGAAAATGCAAGCAGGGAAATGCAGGTGATATTGCAAATGTATGAGCAAGGATTCCCATGCAGGAAGTGTTTGTCATTGGCAGAAAGAAAAAATAAACAGACACACACATTCTGGGAAGGCAAACAGGGAGACACTATAAACTAAAATAACAGTTAATAAACATTAAGCCTAGAATAACTACAATGCAGCTCAACAAATTACTCACAGCAAGACTGCTGCACAACAAAGCCAAACACAGTGAAAAAAGCTAAACAAAACTCACAGAGTAAATCCCCGAGAAATGACCTCTGTTTCTTGAATAAGTCGAAGGGCCTTCCTCATCAGATTGGTAAAAGCTCGACTACTAGCTGTAATTTCTTCCAGCTGGATACAACACTTTCTCATGGCAATCTGCAACTTGGCAGCTTGCCACAAATTCATGCCTCTCATAACTAAATATGAGAAGGAGACAAGCAAACCAGGTCCCCATGTCACCCAGGAGACGTCATTCCAAACGATGAGGGTAGCAATAAAAGCGCTGATGAAAGCCACCAGTACAGCTGCATCCCTAGGTTCAAAAGCAAAGTACAAAACTGCATCATATGGTTATAGCTATGGCTAAACTTTATACAGAGTTGAAATGCTGCATGTTGCCTTTAACCATGAAAGTCTCTCTCTCTATACTGCAAATTTTGAAACAAGGACAATATATGCTGGACTTCAAGCACAAAATACAAACTGGTGACCTTTACTTGCCTCCACATTCTGCTAAATGCAATTATCCTTCTCTTTTGCTTAGGAAAGGTTGAAGCAGCTGTGAAAGAGTATAAAATGAAGGTGTAAATGACAGGGAAGGGCTCTGTCATGCTACAAATGCACAGAGAACTGGTTACAAAGGATTACAGTAAGGGTTTTGACAAAAGAACCACCACCTATTTAAAATGAAGCATCCTAAATGGGCTAGGTTTGACACCTGCTAATATAACAAACTGTCTGGGGATTCAAAAGAATCAGATTTGATCCAGAAGTCTCTGACAAAAAGGAAGGCAATATGTAAATACATGACAGGACAATACAACTACTCTGCACTGAATGCAGTGTGCGTTCTGCAAATCTATGATATATCAGTTAAACACATGTCAGTTTCTCGGTCACTACCCTTATCAGTTCAGAAGGTTTTACTTTTTTTACTTTAATATGGGACTTGGTGGATGATATCTGGTAAAAACTAATAGTACTCCCTGATTTAGAACACGTTTATATGTGCAGACTATTAAGGAGGGCATACCCTAGTAATCCTGTTATAGGGAAAAATGCTCTAATGCAAGGATAACATTCATATTCTCTGCCAGTGCCACAAAACACCTTACCAAGATCAGAGCACAGTAGTTTATAAAGTACAGTTGTGCACACTTACCATAAATGTAGATGTTCGAGTGTAACCACTGTTGCAGTCATCACGCTTGAGTTATCTGCCTGCAGGTAGCCCTCAGTCAGCCCGAATACCAGAGTCTTAGTATTTCTGTGTAAGATTCTGTCGCTTCTTCCATGACGTCAGGGGTATAAAATAGGTAGCCGACGCTATTAAAGCAGTTTTTCTTGCCCCAAATGTCAGGAGCCCCCAAACAGGGAGCTAGTATATGGTGGGGAACACCACCAGTAAAAGTAAATGATGCCATTAGGAATAGCCATAGAGAGAAGAAGTAGATACACAGAGAAAGCCAGGGGGCTGAAGGGGAGGGAAACCAAGACTGCAACAGTGAATACACTCGAACATCTACAATTATGGTAAGTGTACACAACTGTACTATGTTCTTCATGTTTCACTGTTGCAGTCATCACACTTGGGTTGATTCCCAAAGCTGAGAAAGGGTGGAGGCAGTCAAGAAGTGTTAAGGCTGGCTAGTAGGCCTTGCAATACTGCTATAGCAAATCCAGCCCTGGATTTGGAAAAGATAGGTAAGTGGTAATGCTTGGTGAGAATGTGTACAGAACTGCAGGTTGCAGCTTCCAGAATATCCCTGGTAGGGACTCCCCTGAAAAATGCTGTAGAAGTAGCCCTAGTGGAATATGTTCTTACCCTGAGGGGTTGGTTTTCCATGGTGCTTATAGCAGAAATGGATGCAGTGTGCCATCCGTTTGGAAATGGTTTGTTTTGAAATGGCTATGCCCTCTGTCCCTGAAGCAAAGCTGACTAGCAGCTGGTCAAATGTTCTGAAAGGCTTGGTCCTATCAAGGTAGAACCTGAGCTGTCTGTGCAAGTCCAGAGAGTGCAGGATCCTTTCCCCTTTATTCTGAGGATTAAGGAAGAAGGTTGGTAAATGCATGGATTGGGTTAGAGCCACACTGGACACCACCTTAGGCATAAAGGACGGGTTAGTCCTGAGGGAAACCTTGTCAGCATGGAAAATAATGAAGAGTTCCACAGCCATTAGTACCTGTAACTCAGACACCCTTCTTGCTGAATTTATGGCTAAAAGTAAGTGTGTTTTCCAAGAGAGGAATTTTAACTCTGCTGAAGCAGCAGGTTCAAAAGGGGGAAGTGTGAGCTTTTCCAGTACAAAGTTAAGGTCCCAGGCAGGGGTGGGTGCTCTCCTTGGGGGTCTTAAGTTGTTAGCCCCTCTCAGGAACTGTTTGATGAGAGGGTGAGAAAATGGAGGTGGCTCAGTATTATAATGAGCCGAGATGGCAGAGGCATGAATCTTAATGGAGCAGAAGGATAGGCCTGTGTGGAGTAACTCTGCTAGGTAATCCAGGATTAGAGGTAAGAAGAGCACTGCTGTGTCCTTTCCTTTAGACTGAGTCCAAGAATAATATCTTTTCCACTTTTCAGCATAGATTTCCTAGTACTAGGCCTTCTGGCTTCAAGAATGATGTCCAGCACCTGTTTGCTGAGGGTTGCTGGTGGGGTATTCAAGGGATAAGCCAAGCTGCAAAATTTATGGTTTGCAATTGTGGATGCAAAGTCTGTCCCTCCTGCTGAGACAGAGTCTGGTGTAGGTGCCAGGGTGGCACAGTTATCAGGCTGCGCAGGAGTGGGTACCAGTGCTGGCGTGGCCAGTCCAGAGCAATCAGAATTGTAATTGGCCTGTCTTGTTTTATCTTGAGTAGTACTCTTGAAAGAAGGGGCAGAGGGGGAAGGCAGAGACAGAGGTTTTACCATTGACAGGATAGGGCATCCACCCTTCCAGACCCTACTGTAAGGGCTCTTGGTACAGTATTTGCTTAACTGGTGGTTCTTGGGGGAGGCAGACAGATCCACCTCTGGTGTCCCCCATCTCTGGATCACAAGGTTGAAGGTGTTGGGCTCCAATTTCCAATTGTGTGGGTCTAGGAGATTTCTGCTCAAGTTGTTTGTCATTGAATTTTGTTTGCCTGGCAGGAATTGAGCTTGTAGATGGACTTGGTTGCTCAAGGCTGTGTTCCACAGGGCCATGACTAATCTGCAGAGCGGGTAAGAATGGGTTCCCCCCTGTTTGTTTATGTACCACATAACTGTGTTGTTGTCTGTTTTCATCAGCAGTTGTCCTGGAAGGATTAGGTATTTGAAAGCTGCCAGAGCATTCTGTACAGCTAGCATCTCTTTTTGACTGATGTGCAGGAGAATCTGCCTTGAGCTCCAGTGGCCCTGAATGCATTTGCCTACCATGTGAGCCCCCCCCATGCATACACTGATGCGTCTGTTGTCAGGGTTTGGGCGGCATGGGGGGGTGGAGTGAAATGCAGTCCCTTGTTGTGGTTGCATTCCTCTGCCCAGCAGAGGAACTCTGTCCTTAGACAAGGTATGAAAGGAATGACTGTTTCCAGGTCCTGAGAATGCTGGCACCAAAGACATTTTAAGTACCAATGAAGTTTCCTCATATGCAGTCTTGAATAAGGAATTAGTAGAACACATGAGGTCATGAACCCTAGGGCTTGCAGTATTTTTCTTGCGGATAGCTGGGTTCTGTTGGCCATTTGTTTGAAGTAGTCTGTCAGACCTGTTTTTCTGAAGTGAGAAATGCCATCTGGGAAGTTGTGTCCAAGCTTGCTCCCAGGAATACAATCTTTTGACTGGATACAAGTAGAAATTTCTTTTCGTTGATGGTGTACCCCAAAGAAGTGAGAAGGCTTTTTACAAATGCCAAGTGCTGAAGCAGCAATTCCTGACTGTTCGCCTGAATCAGGCAGTCGTCCAAGCAAGGGTAACTTTGGATATTTCTCTGCCTGCAGTATGCAATGGCTGGAGCCAGTCATTTTGTGAATAATCTGGGCGCAGTAGATAAGCCAAAGGGAAGTGCAGAAAAATGATACTGCACAGATCCTGCCCTGAAATGTAGATATTTCCTGCAGGACTCCCTTATGGGAATGTGTAGATAGGCTTCTTTTAAGTCTAGAGTGACAAACCAGGAATCCTTGGCTAGCATAGGCAGAAGCTGTTGCAGGACAAGCATCTTGAATTTTGGGACCACCAGAAAGTTGTTGAAAATTGAAAGATCCAGGATTAGGCGCCAAGAGCCCTCTTTTCTGGGCACCAGGAAAAGTTTGGAGTAGAAACCCTAAAACCCTTTGTTCTACTGGAACAGGCTGAATAGCTCCGATACTGAGCAGGGAAAGTACTTGCTTTTGAGCCTCTGCCCACTGGTTTGGAGGAAGGTCTAAAAACCTGCTTGGGGTTTACAGTGAATGAAAGTAGAATTTGTACCCCTGGGATATATTGTTGAGGACCCATCGGTCCTTAGAGATGGACATCCAGTTTTTTGCATGAAGGGCAATATTTTCTCCTAGGGGCACAAGCAGTTGGGCAGGGCTGGGAAGTAGAACTGAGAAGTCATTGTGAACTTTTCCCATAAGAGGTGGCTTACCACTCCCTGTTTTTAGGGTGAGGGTACTCCATTGCTTAGATCTCTGCATACCCTGAGACTGTAGTCTGGATGGTCTGTTTCCCCTGGGTCTAGTCTGAGAAGGCCTGGAAGGGACTGGAAAGGACCAGTGTTTTGAAGGGCAATGCCTACTGAATTCTAGGTGGTTGCACTTGTAAGAATTCTTTAACAGTTTGCATAGATTTAGCTTTTTCTTCCATCTTTTTAAGAACTTCTTCTGCTTTGTTGCCAAACAAACAGTTCTTATTTAAAGGAGCATCTAGTAATATGGATTTGACATGATCTGGCAAGGTTTGCTCCTTCAGCCAAGCATGTCCTCTCAGTACAGAACCAGTGACTGCAGCCCTGCAAGATGCTTCTAGGGCATCAAAGCCACACTGCAAAGTATGCTTACTAACTTGGTTTGCAGAATGCATTCAGCTCTTGCAAATCTTTATTTTCTGCACAATCTTGAAATAATGCTATCTTTTGTTTAATAACTTCCATAATACGTTGCTGGTACTTCAGAATGTGAAACTAGCAATTTAATGCCCTGATAGCAAGGGTTGCAGAGGTATATACCTTCTTACCCCATCTGTCTAACGCTCTGGAATCCCTGTCCAAAGGGGTAGGACTTTTGGCTGTAGTAGCCTTAATACCTTTAGGTCCCTGGGAAATTATCTCTGGATCAGCAATAGGATTCTTGAAAAGAAACTTGTGGGAATCAGGTACTCTGTAGTACCTGTCAGGTTTCCTAGGGGCCGAGGGTAATGTGTCTGGATTAAGACTGGATTCCATAAAAACATCATCTACAACATCCAGGACAGTGGGTATAGCTAGAGGCCTGTGCTGAGGTAACTCTAAAAATTCTGTCTCGTTTTGGACTGAGGGTAGTCTTGGCATTCCCAGTGGAAATGCTCTCAAAATATGCAAGGTTTCACCAAAAGAAAAATCCTCTGGAGGGGGAGGCAGAGGGAATTGATTCCTCTGCATCTGAATCTTCATAAGCTGATAAGGGCATGTCCTGATAATCAGAAGGGTCAGAGTCATCGGACTTCTGGTCTGTAGAATCAGAAGGAAACTCAATTCTTTGTCTCTTAGCAGGGGAAGGCTGACTTCCCCTAATTAGCGTAATAAGGTCTTCAGCCATTCTAAGCATTTATTTTTGTGGCATGGGAGCTTGAGCATGCGCTTTGGTCGTCGGTTTTCTAGGCGTAGTGCTTACTCTGGGCCCTAGAAACTCTGTAGTTTTAGCTAAAAAAGGAGTCGTTGGTTTGATTCGAACATCGGTAGGACAGAACAGACCCTCAGAAGCCAGTTCCTGCACAGCGGCTCTGGACCCATCCAAGGTAGAGACATCCGCTGGTTCCATAGTCGAAGCATTTTGCGGCATACCGGACTCCGAATGGGTTTCAGCAGAGGCCTGCGAATCCATAGAAGCGGGCATCAGGGGCTGCAAAGGCACCTCACGGAGTACCGGCGGACTGGCGATTAGCTTAATGGAAGTGTCGTTGGCAGTTGGACCTATGCGGTCTGTCTCTGTCTTTATCTTTACTTTTTTTGGAAGATCAGTAGTCTGATGGCTTATCGAAGCCATTTCGGAATATGGAGAATGAGAGCAAAAGAATTTAGCGACAAAGATAGCCTGAAGACGAATGGTTCAGGCATTAAACAAGGCACAAATCCGACAGCGTGGGATGTCGTGGTCTGGGCCTAAACAGGTGATGCAGTAAGAATGAAAATGTTGCAGAGAGTGGTATAAGCAGTACTCATATACTTAATGACAAAAAGAGTGGTGCACTTACTCTGCATTTCAAATAAGGATGCCATTCTCACAGAATTAAAAGTTAAATACTTACCATAATTTAGCATCTGTGTTGTCCATTTACATTCTTCCTCACCACTGGGCCTAGGATCCAATCCTCTTATCCAACTTGGATGCATTATTCAAGACTTCTGATCCATGCTTCATGCTCCTCCCTTTACCCATAACCCCCCCCCCAGGGCATCCCCAACTCCTCAGATCGAGTTTGCTGCATTAATAGTCATAACATCTAACCTCAACAGCCTAGAGATTGTAGACGCAAAGGTAGTACCACGTTTCCTGAAGAGGCTCAAACTAGGAACCTGAGGGTTCCTATGTTATCCAGAAAATATTCTAGGAGCATTGTAAAGGGGATGGATTGGGGGGGGGGGGTGAGGAAGAATGAAAATCAGCAACACAGATGCTTAGTTATGGTAAGTACATAACTTTTAAATCTGATGTTCTTTACATTCTTCCTCACCACTTGGTCAGAGTCTCCAGCTACACAACTCTTGGGGGCTTTCATGGAAGGATATGCTGGACCACTGTTCAACCTATGGATGCTCTGCTTCAAGAGATAATGTCCAGTTTGTAATGTGTAACAAAGGTAGGTATGAACCGTGGACCAAGTGGCTGCAGCACAAATGTCATCAATTGAAGATCTGGAAGAAATAGCAGGTAAAGACATGGCTCCGGTAGAATGGGCTGTAAGTGGGTGAGGCAAATATAAGCCTCTTTGGTGATATATCAATAAAATACAATCTGCAATCCATTTAGCTAGGTGATCTTTGAAACTGCTTGTCCCAGGCATTTGGAGGAAAAGGACACAAAAAGTTGATGAGATTTTCTACCTTGTTTTGTTCTGTGAAGATAAAAACGTAACTGTTGAAGAACATCAACAAGGTGTACTATACATTCACCTCTGTTAGTAAAATTAAGAAAAGATACTGGAAGTTGAATGGATTGGTTAAGACTGGCTTTGTTGGCTACCTTGGGCATAAAGGAAGGATAGGTTCGTAAGAACACTGTCTTCATGGAAGATGATACAAGGAGGATTCGCTGATAATGCCTGTAATTCAGCAATTCTTTTGCTAACATAATAGCTACCAGCAGAATAGTTATCCAAGACAGAAATTTCAAATATCAACTGCTTGCTGGTTCAAAGGTTTTTGAGTCAAACCTTGTAGAACTGAGGTGAGATCCCAAGGTGGAGAAGGTTCTTTTATGGGAGGTCTTAGAAGAAAAAAACCCTTCATTAAGTCTTTACATAACTTGGTAGTAGACAAGGAAAGGTGTTGATTTCCTGTATGAAAATTAGATATAGCTGTTAACTGTAACTTAATGGTAGAAAAAATAGCCCCTTGCTTGAAAAGTCGACTATGAAAAAGTAGTACCATCTGGGACAGAAGCTGAAAAATGGTCAATGTTCTCTTTGCAAGCCCATAAAGAAAATCTTTTCCACTTACTCTTGTGCACCATTTTGGTGGAAGATTTCTGGGAGGCCAAAACAATACTGTGGACTGGAGAGGCAAGCCTGAACTGTCCAACAATCACTGGAACTGCAGAAACCATGCGGTTCAGTTTGATGGTGTGGAGATCGGGGTGCTGAAGTTCTGACAGGTAAGACTGGAGATTCTGAGTGGGCTCCAGAATCCATGGAGGATACTTGAGATGAGACCACAGAAAGGGGAACCACACCGGATGAGGCCAAAAGAGGGGAACTGAGGATGGCTGAGCTTTTCAATCTTCTTGCTTTCTGAAGAAATCTCTGTATCACAGGTAGAGGAGGATAAGCACAGAGAAGATCCAGGGGCCAATCGTGGTCTACAGAATCCATCGGTGACTCCCTGAGGGAGAAATAAGAGCAAAGTACTCGCTACACTTGTTGAAGGGAGAGGCAAACAGACTGCAGCAAGGCTGGCCCCTAAGGCTGAAAATCATGCTTGGTACAGATTGATAGAGACCACTCATGAGGAATCAGAATGGACCTGCTGAGTCTGTATGCCAATACACTGGTTTTCCCTGGTATATGCGTTGAAACCAGAAAGGGGTCTGAAGAGATCACCCATTCCCAGACCCTCATGGACTCTCTGCACAACAGGTAAGGAGTTCTCCTTTTCTGTTGATGCATCAGACTACTGACATTTTGTCTACATGTACAGAAATTGTCTTTAGAGGGAAAGCATCCTGAAAAGCTTGCAACAATACAAGGACTGTTCTCATTTCTAGGATGCTGATATGCAACTTGGTCTCTAAAGGGGACCACATGCCTTGGACCATCTTACCCTTGTAATGCCACCCACCCCAACTGGGAAGTGTCCATGGTCAATGTGGCTATTGGAGGGGGAAGAGAACAGCCTGCCCAAATGCAGGTCCTGTAACTGACTCCACCAATGGACATGACGTCTGGAGATTGGAGTGAGCTTTATCAGCCTCTATCCATGCCTATAAAGTATTTATCATTGGACTGCCAAGGTTCACTGGAGTACCTGAATAAAGAACCTGGCCTGAGGGACTAGAATTATTGCTACTGACATGGAACCTTGTACCTATAAAACCAACCTCGCAAGAGGAGAAGGGTGGGATAGTAAGTCTTGCACTTGACTCCTTAAGGACGTGATCCAGTGTGTAGGAAGATAGGCCACTGTGTGTAGGGCATCTAGTTGAGTTCCTATAAACTGTTGATTCTGTACTGCAGCTAGTTTGGATTTTTGCAAGATTGACAGCGATTCCCAAGGAGTTTGAAACATGCTACAGATGATCTCTGGCCTGAATTAGTTGATGCCTGGTTGGGGCAGTAAGGAGCCAATCATCTAAGTATGGAAACATCTGGAATCCCCCTGAGCATCAACTAAGCTGCAACGACTGCCACGCATTTGGGGAACACCTAGGGGGCTGTGGAGATCTCAAAGGGCAGTGCTCTGAACTGGTAATGATTGGCTCTCAGTCAGAAGCACAGAAATCTCTTGGAGCGCCTCTCTCTATGTGATAACATGCGTCCTGGACAGCTATAGAGCACATCCAATTGTCCTTGCACAAAAGAGGCAGAATGGACTGGACTGTAACTATTTGAACTTGGACTTCTTTACATATAGATTAACTTCCTTAGATCCAGGGTTGGTCTTGGGTCTCCTTATTTCTTTGGCACCAAAAAGAAGGAGGACTTAAGCTCCGAATCCTATCTGTTCAGTTGGAACCTACAGGATGACTTTTTTGAAGCAGCTTTAGAACCTCTTGAGCTGCTAATTTCCTCTGACTGGGCGGAACGTCAGGGAAATCTTTGTGTGGGCCTGGGGAAGGAAGGTAAAAAAGGAATGCTGTAGCCTCTGGATATAATCAAATAATCCAAAACAGGAATCCAGGCACCTCAAAGCTGGAAGTACTCCAATAATCCAAGTTGTAGTTTAAAAAACTTTTAATGTGAGTGCTTTCGTTCACATAAATAAGATGAACTTCTTCAGACAAATAAAAGGCATTCAAAAGAACATTTAAATACATTTCCTGACTGATGACATCACAAACCCATCCTAAAAAGTCATGCGATTATAAAGTCATATGATCAAAAAAATCACATGATTCATTCACAAACATATTATTCTTGTTTGATGTAAATATATATATATATATATATATATATATGTGTGTGTGTGTGTGTGTATGTATATTTATTTATATATATATCTATATCTATATATATATATATGTTAATGTGTTAACATATAAACAGAAATAAACACCATAAATTTTGATGTTCTTATTCCTTATTTACCTTAATTTTAAGATAAATTTCAAAGAGCAATAGTCATTTAGTCCAGGATATGAGTGTGCATTTTAGCCTTAATGGCCACAAAAGCTCATGCTCCTCTAACCTCAAAGTCCATGGACCCCCCCTATAATTGGGTACCACTTGCTCAATTACTAAGTATTTAAACTGGTGACTTGGTTCATTCATTATGTGTCTAGCCAAAGCATTTATTTGTACTATATTTTTTGTTGTTGTCTCTTGCGGCTTTTCCCAGTTAGGGGTCGTCACAGCGGAACTCCGGTCCGCTAATGATTGAGTAACCAGCCCTGACGCACAACCTTCAACGAAGGTATGCCCATTCACGCACGTCTCCACACAGAAGACACTCTAGCTGAGAATCTAACTGGACAGCGTCTTACTGTGAGGCGACAATGCTACCGCAGCACCACCACCGCACTATATTGATGTTCCTAAATTCTTTGTTTAAAGTGTCTCTCTGTTTTCCCACACAGAAGCAGACACATGCCTGGCACTGTGCAAGGTAGACTACCCCTTTTGTGTTGCAGTCAAATCTCCCCTACACCTCATATTGTTCACCCAGGACAGTAAATGTTGATATTAACTGTATAAATTTACAATAGGGGCATCTACCACATTTCTTTATACCTTTGTTGTGTATGTAAGGTTTTACATTTCTTTCCAGAATAGATTTGATGTTGGGCCCCCTTCTATATGCAACTTTAGGTTTATCCATTAATTTGGTCCTGAGGGTAGCATCTTCGTTTATAAGGGCCCAGTTTTTAATCAAGATGTTCCTGAGGGCACCTGCATCCTTAGAAAAAGTTGTTCTAAAACTAACATTAAATTCATTTTTTCTATCCTAGGATTCATGTCTATTATGGTATTAACCATCTCCACATTCCATTCCACTATGTTCCTATTCAAAATGGGTTTAAAATGGTCCATCATTCTCTTCCTTTCCACTTCAACCATGATGTCATCCAAAAAACTAGATGGATAACCCCGCTTAAGGAACATGTTTTTCAAGTTCTGACATTCATTGTCAAAGTCCTGGTTAAGGGAATTCATCCTGCCAGCTCTCACGAGCTGCCCTTTCACCATTGCCCACTTTTGATGTACAGAATGATTACTGGTGAAGTATAGAAAATCATTAGAGTATGTGGATTTTCTGTGTATGCGGGTTACATATCTATTATCTTTACATTATCCTTGTTCAATTTCACATCTAGACAGGCCATTTCATGTTCACCGAAATTAAATGTAAATTGTAGAAAGGTTGTCATGTTTGACATCTCATCTAACAATTGGTTAACTGTTTCTAAATTACCTTTTATTAATAGAAACATGTCATCCAAAAACCGTGTATACCATCTCACATTGTTCCTGAATGTGTCATTGGGAAACAAAAATTTCTTTTCCCAGAAGGCCATGATGGTATTTGCAAAGCTGCCCCCACATGGTGAACCCATAGCAACCCCACTTTTCTGCGAATAATAATTCTTATTAAATTAGAAAAAAATTATTTTCCAACATTAATTCTAATAGGTCCTCTATTAGGTTCATTTCATCCCCATCTACACCATTCTTCATCAAGAATTCTCTCACCCAACTGATACCCAGAGCTTGTGGTATTGCAGTATATAGGTCCTTGACATCTATAGTCAGGAAACCAAATTCTGAATTATACTGAACTTCATTCAATGCCTGTAAAAATCCCCAAGAATCCTTACAAATTTGAGATTCGGTGGCAAGATGTTTCTTTAGCATTCCGTCCACCAGTTTAGCACAGGCATATGTGATGCTGTTTCTACCATGCACTATGGGTCTCAGTGGGGGGGGGTCTTCTAAAATGTTATGAATTTTTGGGATTCCGAATATTACAGGTGTCAAAGGGGCAGCCATTGTCAAATAGTTACTGATGTCAAGATTAATCTTGCCTTCCAGAAACATGTCACTAGCGGTGTTCCTATTTTTCGAGAAGGCCCTTTTTACTTCATTTACAGCAATTTTTTAATATGCTTCGCTGTCTAACATAGTTAGCATCCTCAAAATCACTTTCCTCCATGAAAATGAGGCCCCTGCCCTTATCAGGTCACATCACACATATATTAAACAGTTTAAATTCGGCAAGATCTTGTATTTGAGAGGGATGCAGGTTAAATTCATGTGGTTTGTAACTTGTCCTAACCAAAACATCCCTGAAGTCCATTTCACATAGTTTCTCGAAGATTCCTAAGGAAGCATGCAATGGGGGGGTTAAACAAGCGAGAAATTCTGTGTTCACTTCTAGTCAAGGAATTATTACCCAACAGTAGGTGCAAGTTTAATTTACGTAAATATACTTTCAAGTCTATAAGAGTCCTGGAAATGTCCGCTCTTTTCGTGGGTACAAAGGAAAGCCCATGGGCTAACACCTCTATTAATTCTGGTTTCACATGTTTTGTGGTAAAATTATAGATTTTAAAGTCACCTTCTTTGTTGGTATAAATAGTGATCCCCACACCCCCCCCAACTATATATTCTAACTCCAGGGTCGCACTATAGCGGGGAAGGGGGCATATCCCATTTTCTTGCCAATAATACTCGTCGGTCAAATGAAGTGTCGGTGAAATGGTAGTCGGTCAAGCGGAAGTTAGGACAAATGAAGTAGACCCATATATATATATATATATATATATATATATATATATATATATATATATATATATATATATATATATATTTTTTTTTTCCTTTTTTTTTTACATCAAACAAGAATAATATGTTTGTGAATGAATCATGTGAATTTTTTGATCATATGACTTGATAACCACATGACTTTTTAGGGTGGGCTGGTGATGTCATGAATCAGGAAATGTATTTAAATGTTCTTTTGAATGCCTTTCATTCGTCTGAAGAAGTTCATTTTATTTATGTGAACGAAAGCGCTCACATTAAAAGGTTTTTAAACTATAACTTAGATTATTGGATTACTTCCAGCTCTGAGGTGCCTGGATACCGGTTTTGGATTATTTGCTTGAGTTTTTTTCCATGAGTCTCCTCTGGATATAATGCTTAGCATACATTTTTCTTTTGTAATATTTGTCCAGGATTATGGGTGTAAAGAAAAATGTTCCCCAACTGCCTCCAGAGACAAACAGTGAGGTAGCACTTCAGGAGCGCTGACTGGGCTTCTTGGGAAAGAAATCCCAAAAGCCCTGGTTCTGCAGACCCTCTAGGGCGACATCAGCCAATGAAACCTCCTCCACTGCCTCTGGAAGAGGAATCTCCCCACAAGTCATGAAAAGGTCCCTGAGATTTATGAATCACATTTTTTTTACCACCTCAATGATTCCTGGAGAAGGTACGCTGAGGAGTAGAAAACTTGATTCCAACAGCAGAGAGGGTCTTTCCTTCCTGCTCGCTGCGGCGTGAGCATTTCCTTTACTGATGGCCCAAATAAGGAGGTGCCATCGAAGAGGACATTAACGAAAGACGTCTTAAAGGATTCTGCAAAATCACAGAGCCTCATCCAGACATGACACCATACGGCTATGCCTGAGGCAGCTGCTCGGTACCTTCTGCTGCACTGGAAATAAGCCTCATCAATTAATTAGCTACAGAGGACAGAGTGGCCAGATATGGAGAAAATTTCATCAGATCATCCACCAACATAGACTCTCCAAACACGTGAAATGGGCCAAGCAGTTCACTGACCTCAGTGTGAAAGTAGCTGAGGTGTAAATGCGCTTCTTGAATCTGTCCATCGCTCTGGACTACCTGTTCAGTGAATGGATGGTGGGGGTCTGTTGCGTTAGCTCCTTTTTCGTGGCTGCTGCCACAACCATGGCATCCACTACAACTCTTGCTTCAGAAATGTCAGTCTGCAGGCAGGGACAGAAACTGATCTGGGCGTTTGGGTATCAGTTCAATGTAGATGGGCCAGCTCCGAAAGCCTCCAGAAACACAGTCTCTTCAGGAGAAGGATTTTGGAAGGACCAGCCACCACTTTGCCGAAGGATTTCCAAGATGCTCCCAAAGAAAATATAGTCAGGTGGTGATTGGGGGGATCCTTCACCTTCCTTAAAGTCTGTGTCCTCCATGAGAGACTCCATTAGGGAGTCTGCTTCCTTTTGCACATCCTCTTCTGAGGGGCATCCTCAGTGGGATGGTCCGGGGAGGTATCAGAAGCGGAGAATGTCCCTGTGAGGAGCATGGATGCAGGCCTTCTTAGACTGGCTGACCTGAAGCAGCAGAAAAGATGAGCTCAGAGCTCAAAGCAGAAGGATGAGGGATAGGAGCCAAGATACAAGAGGACACTTCTAGCTGTAGAGAAAACCTTTTTAACAACCTGGAAGGTTGAAGGACCCAAAGAAACCACTCCTCCCCTGGAGATGAAGCAGACAAGGAAAGGAAGGGCCAAGCCCCAGATACGTGCCTCCCAGAGAGAACTGGATCAGAACGGTCTTGGGCTGAGTCACCCAAAGGAAGGAATGGATCCGAACATACAGGAGCCGAACCTTGCCCCTTGGACCCAGCACTGACCTCTCAAATCAGAGGACAACTGAGCACAACGTGTGATGATGACTGCCGGATCTGAATGAAGGGATGTCTTTGGATCCAACCACATACTTCTAAGGGATCTAGGATCTCTGGACTCTGAAGTTGAATGTCGGATCGGAGAAGGGGATAATCGCCGTCTAAGAGGAGAGCTCACATATCCGGTAGGGGATGGCCCTGGAATGACCCCCATCTGAATTTGAGCTCTAAGCAATCTCTGCATCATTCTGTCCATATCTAAATTGTAGTGGCTCCTGAAGACCTAGACGAGGGTGAGGAGGGTGGTCTTGAAGGCTTGGTGAGTGCCTGGAAAAGCTTTGCAGGCAGAGTTGGAAACACTACTTGTAAAGTCAGACGCAGTGAATGACATCTGTCAGATCCGGGGCCTTAGGATCCACAGCAGAGGCAGGATGAATAAGAGAGCTAGTGCTAAGAGCTGAAACAGTCGGATCCAAGAAGAGGATAGGATTCGAGGCTGTCCGTGTAGCAGTAGGATGTAAAACTCTCCTCTGCTTCTAAGATGGCTCCAAGGAGGAAGGAGGTGACTGGTGATGTCTCTTTTTCAGCTCTGAGACTGCCTGTTTGGTGGGGGTTTGAGCCCTAGCAGGCAACAATCCTCTAAAAATTAATGTATTTCTTCAATCCAAGAAAGCTGTCAGACTGAAGGTGCTACAGATGGCACAAGGAGTATCCAAATTGGCAGCTCCCAAAGAATATGCATACTTCTTGTGGGCATTAGAATTTGGTATCTTATGCCCATAAGGAGTGCACTTTTTGAATCCAGTGGGCTTTTCTGGCTTGTCTGACAGTCTGAAGGAATGCTAAAATATCAACTATAATCTCTAGTTATAAATACACAGCAAAAAAAAAAAAACCCTTTAAGAAAATATGTTTCCAATGAACAGTAAATAGTCTATGCATGGAAAAAACTTAGCACACACATACTCGCATACAGAGAACTGCAACTATAAAAACAAGTCAACGAAAACTTAACTAAATTTAAGCCAACTGCAAACACTAAATTTTCTAAATGCTACAGCCTAAAAATATAATTCGAAAGCACACACACAGAAAAAGTAAAACAAAATCCCTGAAAAAGGAGGCACAAAAAAGATAACTATCTAAACAAAAGAATAAGACAAAAAATATCACCTGGGTTAATATTCTCCAATGAGAAGCTGGATCTTCCATCTGACTTTAATGGTAGCAAATGAGATCTGGGGAGTTGGGGATGCCCTAGGGCATTATGGGTAAAGGGAGGGGCATGAGGCACAGATCAGAAGTCTTGAAAAATGCGGCAAAGTTAGATCAGAGGATTAGATCCTAGATGCAGACATAAGGAAGAATGAAAAAGACATCATTAAATAACAGTTTGAATGATGATCACAGACAGCTGCTGTGTATGTTCCAGGGCAGGACAGAGATACAGCTTTAAGAGTGCCACAACCTGCAAACATAATTGCTGTACAAAATGTAACTGAGTTTGCCAACAAACATGAGCCAACCCAAGTTAATGAACAGATGGTTTCTGTGTGGGAGGCCAGTGCTAAATTTGGCTGCCTTACTCTCTTCTGATTCAGATGTGGCAAAATTTCCACACAGGGTTTGGTAAGAAATATGAAGTCACTCCAAAGGCAAGAAAGCAGAATGGGGGATGATAATATGAATCTAGTTAACAGGATAATGTAACATTTGGAAAAGTAAAGGATGAGGTGCTAGCAGTTTTTTTGTATTCACCCAGAAACATGAACAAGGCACTCCCAAATTACTTGATTTTAGTAACTACAACAAATTCACCATTTTCAGTGAAACTCTTAATCACTCTAGATATGCCAAAGAGCAAACTTCGGTAGCCAATAAGCAATAGTGTAACACAGTAAAGTACAATTTCCCTTAAGAGCACACAGAGATCACAGTCAGTCTGGGGTTGTTTCTTCCCTTTCTCTCCAGGTCCCCAATAAGACTCCCCACTGGCACAGCTATAGGGTCCAGATGTCAGCCTAGTGGGCAAGCTAAAATCTCCAACACCCTCTCTGTCCAACCAGTGCTTCGTGTTCCAGCCCAAGTAGCTGACGCACACACACACACTTTGAGATAACAGTTTATAGAACCACACAGACACTCCTGGGGAAGGCTGGCACAGGTTCTCCAGCTGTGCCCCTTTTACCCAGACTATACGGTAGAAGACACTGATAACACCCAGCTAATATTTATCAGCTACTCAAAGGCGCTTAGGAAAGGGTGTCCAATTATACTGTGCAATATTATTATCCAAAAATGCAACCGAACAGTCAATTCTTATTTGGAATGACTTGGTACAGTATCACTAAATACATGCAATGTACTCTTAGAGCTTAAATTATCTCTACACAAATCAGCCACAGTTGAAAGGTTAAAAAAATATTTAATAATAAATAACAAAAAAAAAAAAAAAAAAGACAATACTTCTTACTACACAGTGCTAATCAAGAGTTCAGAGATCACAGAGAAATACTTAAAATAATACAGCAGAAAACTTCTGACATCACAGAAAAACAAACTAGTCTAATCTTCCTATTTCTTAGCTATATCAAAGAGAAATCCTACTTACACAGAGACACAGGTAGAGTGGTGAGTTAGGTGTTAGCGAGATAAATGCTCAAATGCTCTCATTCTTTCTGTCCTTAAATTGATAACAGTACCACTGATTCATTTCAGATTACATCATTTCTTTCTGGTTCCCAGGCTAACATACTCTCAGAAGTTAACAGCCCTTCTATACATGCAAATTCTAGCCATTAACTCTGGCCTCAAAACAATAGGCAGAATGCCTTTATCTAGACATGTCAGCTCCAAGTTTTGACATCAAAGAATTGACTTATCAGCTTTGTTACAGCAGAGTGCACTGTTACATTTTTGCAGTTCCACATTTAACACTATTTTTTTCCCATTTAAGAGAACAAGCCTATGGCTTGTATTAATATTTACAAATGACAGAATTACCTACAAAATTCTATTTGGCTAGGTTGGCAGCCTTCACCCATCACAAAA